>NC_057400.1:62757846-63057846 GCF_019320065.1 Cervus canadensis
GTCATAGAGGATCTTGCTGTGATTTATGTGGGAGAGTGTTTTGCCTATGTTCTCCTCTAGGAGTTTTATAGGTTCTGGTCTTACATTTAGATCTTTAATCCATTTTGAGTTTATTTTTGTGTATGGTGTTAGAAAGTGTTCTAGTTTCATTCTTTTACAAGTGGTTGACCAGTTTTCCCAGCACCACTTGTTAAAGAGGTTGTCTTTTTTCCATTGTATATCCTTGCCTCCTTTGTCGAAGATAAGGTGTCCATAGGTTCGTGGATTATCTCTGGGCTTTCTATTCTGTTCCATTGATCTATATTTCTGTCTTTGTGCCAGTACCATACTGTCTTGATGGCTGTGGCTTTGTAGTAGAGTCTGAAGTCAGGCAGGTTGATTCCTCCAGTTCCATTCTTCTTTCTCAAAATTACTTTGGCTATTCGAGGTTTTTTGTATTTCCATACAAATTGTGAAATTATTTGTTCTAGTTCTGTGAAGAATACCATTGGTAGCTTGATATGGATTGCATTGAACCTATAGATTGCTTTGGGTAGAATAGCCGTTTTGACAATATTGATTCTTCCAATCCATGAACACGGTATGTTTCTCCATCTGTTTGTGTCCTCTTTGATTTCTTTCATCAGTGTTTTATAGTTTTCTATGTATAGGTCTTTTGTCTCTTTAGGTAGATATACTCCTAAGTATTTTTAAAGTAGCATCTTTAACTGTAATTAATTCTGCATTATTTAATGAGACATTAAATGCAAATTTGGGAGATTTTTCAATATAGTGAACAATTGAGATAACACTGGCACTGATCAAATAAAATAGACCTAGCATTAAAACCTATGCTTGGTATATAGTTAATATCAGGTAAAGGTAGAGATGTATCCACATTTTCAGGTAAATTAAATGAAATTTGGGAAACAGCAATCATATTGTTAAATTAAGTTGAATTTTAATCTTTTTCCTATCCAAAAATGAGTAAGTTTTTATGATGCAAAAATAAGCATTTATGATGAAAAAGTCAAACAAAACCAAAACAAAACAGTTTTCTGTATTGAAATAAAGCAAATAGTGTTTCAAGGTAGTAAAAATTTAACTTTATAAACCTCTGAGGCAGGTTACTTGGATTTGGAGAATATGAAGGAAATATGAAGGAATATCAAGGAAATAGATTCCCATGAAAATGGGTGAAATAGGTAAAGTGCTAGCATATAGAAGCAGGCATATAAAGTCAGGTAAAATATAAAGATACAAAAGCTCACTGCTTGCCTTAGAAACATCACTAAATAATAATAGAATATTGGGCTTGCCAAGACTTCATATCCACATTGGTGCTAGAAACTGAACACTTTAACAAGTGGTTAGTAGAGTTATATAATGAAATACTATTTTTGCAAGCGAAGAAGGGAGTATCTATCAGAAATGTTAAATTTTCATACATTTTGCTATAGTAATCATATTTTTAACCATTTCTGAGAAGTATTCTCTAGCAAAGTATAAATATAGTGTTTCATATTTTAATCAGTGAGTTCAACTATATTATGCTATATTGGTTTTCGCTTTGCTTTAATGACTAAGTTGGCAGATCCTACTACATTTGATAATTTTTAGTTATTACAGTAAATACCATTTAGTTTTTATTGTCAATCTCATATTCAAGTGAAATCTCCAGACTGCCTTATTTCATCTTACTAAACTTCAGTGGATCCAGTTCAGTGGGATAGGAGAAGGGAAAGGGAAAACAGAATAAATAAGCATCCCTTCCTTTGTCTGGTCAAAGTTTCAGCCTTTTCGTCATGTGTGACTCTTTTCAGTATAACATTGACTACCTATAACATGCTTCTGTGTAGCAAATACAACTGCTGTTGGGACTGAACTCTTTAAAGGTGATGTCTGGTTGTTTTACTGCATGATCCCCTAATGGAGGACATTTAAAGGAAGCCTGACCTTTGCAACCTGATCTCAACTTTGCTTACTTGGAGCCCTTCCTGAAACATCTTCTTATAGACAGCCTTCTTGGGTAAAGCTTCAGAAAGATGGCTCAGGTCCCATTTCCTTCCGTGGTGTCTGCTTGACTAACAGGATATGTGTCCTACATTGTAGCTGTCTCCAACAGTAATTTTGTAAGTTCTGCCCCTTTCTATCCTGCTACCTTTCTTAACTCTACTTTTTGTAATCAGGGGCAAATAAATGGGTCTACTGCTCAAGCCGAATTCTCACTTGAGAATAGAGTGTCAGTTCTTCCATCTAGCAAACATCCCCGATCTCTGTAAGTGATTCTTTTGGGATTTTCCTTAATATGAGGTGCGACAGAAGAGCTGGTTGGGGATCATCTCATTAGGATTTCAGTATTTCCCGGCAGACACAGGAGAGCACAGAATTTCCTCCCTTCCTCATTTAGGTAAACTGGATGAATTCTGTACATGCTGTGCATGCTCAGTCCTCAGTCGTGTCTGACTCTGCGACCCCATGGATTGTAGTCCACCGGGCTGCTCTGTCCATGGGATTTTCCCAGCAGGAATATTGGAGTGGCCTGCCATTTCCTCCTCCAGGGGGTCTTCCTGATCCAGGAACTGAACCTGCATCTCTTGGTGTCTCCTGTATTGGCAGGTGGATTCTTTACCACTAGTGCCACCTGGGAAGCCCAAAATAGATCAGTGGAAAGGGGTGAGTGTAAGTTTGAGTAATAAAATAAACTTATTCAAGTAGTAATTTTGAATGGCTATATGTAACCCTAAATGTTGGTTATTCTTCAGATTATGAGGTTGATATGTTTCTTGTTTTGAGTACTAAATATTCCACCCATCCTGATACTACTCTTGCAACCTAACTTAAGAATATAATCACACATGTATACAAAGATATTGATACAAATCTATACATTTTAACATTTTTCATTAAAAAAACAAGTAAAATAAAGTAAAAATAACCTGAATGTTTAATATGAGGGAATGAGTTGAAGTTAACTTTACTCTAAACTTTGGAATTACCCATCATCCCCATTTGAATGTGTCCCATTCAAGGTCTAGGGTAGATCCTTGTAATGTGTTCCTACAGCCATATATTTGTAAAATTTGCAATAGTGAGCTATTTTAACTGAAGTCGGGGCTTCCCTGGCGGCTCAGATAGTAAGAAGTCTGCCTGCAGTGCGGGAAACCCGGGTTCGATCCCTGGGTCGGGAAGATCTGCTGGAGAAGGAAATAGCAGCTCACTCCAGTATTCTTGCCTGGAAAATCTGATTGATGGAGGAGCCTGGCAGGCTACAGTCCATGGGGTCACAAAGAGTTGGACACTACTGAGTAACTTCACTTTAACTGAAATTGGTTAAGACTATTTTTCCTTTTCAACTTCCCCAAGATACAGGTAGTACCTTGGTATATCAGACATTTCTTGTGCTGTGTAAAGTCTAATGGCCCCAGGAAAAGCAACATCAATCAATCATCAATAGTAGTGAAATGGACTGTGGGTAAAGTAATGAAATTATAAAACTGACATTCCCCAAATTTCAAATTCTTCAATAAATCAGTTGGTAAGAATAAATTGCTTTCAGAATTATGTAGTACAACACAATGTAGCCGTAATTTAAAATTTTAATTGCTCTGTTTGTATTCATTTTAATTACTCTTTAACTCATTTAAATAACTCCTTGAACATAAAAGTGATAGTTGTGCAGTCGTGTCTGACTCTGCGATCCCGTGGACGGTAGCCTGCCAGGCTCCTCTGTCCATGGTATTCTCCAGGCAAGAATGCTGGAGTGAGTTGCCATTCCCTTCTCCAGGGGATCTTCCTGACTCAGGGATCAAACCCATGTCTTCTGCACTGTGGGCAGATTCTTTACAATCCAAGCCACCAGAGAAGCCCAAAAGTGAGGTGAAATGAAGTAAAAGTTGCTCAGTCATGTCAGACTCTTTGCTACCCTATGGACTATACAGTCCATGGAATTCTCCAGGCCAGAATACTGGAGTGGGTAGCCTTTCCCTTCTCCAGGGGATCTTCCCAACCCAGGGATCAAACCCAGGTCTCCTACATTTCAGGTGAATTCTTCACCATCTGAGTCACCAGGGAAGCCCAAATAACTCCTTAACTTCTGATAAATTTTCTATATTTTAAACAATTATCAATCACACCCAAATTCAGTTACAGTAGAATAGCCTTAATCTGGTGGACAAGAAAGAGAACACTTGGTCTGTGTTCTAGGAGTAATCATAGCCCACACGGATGTCCACGCATTAATCCCTGAAACCTGTGAATATATCACTTGGTATGAGAAAAGTGACTTTACATTTGTGATTAAATTAGTGGTCTTCAGCTGGGGATATTGTCCTGGAATATCTGAGTGAGCCCAATATGATCACAAGTTTATGGTAATTTACTGCAGCAGCAACAGGAAACTAATAAAAATTGAAAGAAAATATGTGTGGTAGTTGTCCGCGTTAAGTTTCACTTATTGTTTATATTTTTCTGAAGATTAATATCTCTTTTGTTTGAAGTTTATTAGTAATTTTATATTCTTTTTCTTTCAAAATAAAATGCTGTGTAAACATGAAAGTGAAAGTCACTCAGTCGCCTCTGACTCTTGTGACCCCGTGGACGATACAGTCCATAGAATTCTCCAGGCCAGGATCCTGGGGTGGGTAGCTGTTCCCTTCTCCAGGTAATCTTACCAACCCAGGGATCAAACCCAGGTTTCCCGCATTGCAGGCAGACTCTTTACCAGTTGAGCTATCAGAGAAGCCTGTGTAAACATGAGACCTACAGAAAGTTGATCTTCCTTCTCATAGAAGAGTGGTTAAATTTTGCTGCATCTTTTTTTTCTTTTGAAGTAATTAAATCTAGTGTTCTGTTTGTCAAATAGATTTTTTTCTTTAGGAAGCACTTGGCAGAGAGTTTATAGAGCTTTTGCAATTAATTTTCTTCTTTAATTTTGGGTATCTGCTGGGAGGATAACACATACACATTCAACAAGACAGTTTTTTTTTTTTTTCTTTCTTTGACAATACAACCACTTTCTCATCTAAAATAATCACTTTGTTTATCTAACACCGGAAAGGATTTCCTGTGTAAGTTTAGCAATTAAGTCAAACCAGATGCTCTTCTTCAAAAATAAGGAGTAGCTTGGCAGTAACATTATAAACCTGTCTACTTGTTTTTATTTAGAAGTTAGTAAGCCTTACACAAAATAACTAATTACCCTTTTTGAGGTACTATAATCACCTTGCATAGTCAAGTATGGGAGATAATAATAATATATTGTATATGGCAAAAGTATTATTAAAGAAAGCAAATGAAATATGATCTCTACAGTCTAACCCTTTATACTTTACTAAACCTGAATTCCAGACTGGTTCCAAATAGGAAAAGGAGTACGTCAAGGCTGTATGTTGTCACCCTGCTTATTTAACTTCTATGCAGAGTACATCATGAGAAATGCTGGGCTGGAAGAAGCACAAGCTGGAATCAAGATTGCCGGGAGAAATATCAATAACCTCATATATGCAGATGACACCACCCTTAAGGCAGAAAGTGAAGAAGGAACTAAAAAGCCTCTTGATGAAAGTGAAAGAGGAGAGTGAAAAGTTGGCTTAAAGCTGAACATTCAGAAAACTAAGATCATGGCATCTTGTCCCATCACCTCATGGGAAATAGATGGGGAAACAGTGGAAACAGTGTCAGACTTTATTTTTGGGGGCTCCAAAATCACTGCAGATGGTGACTGCAGCCATGAAATTAAAAGACACTTACTCCTTGGAAGGAAAGTTATGACCAACCTAGATAGCATATTAAAAAGCAGAGACATTACTTTGCCAACAAGGTCCATCTAGTCAAGGCTATGGTTTTTCCAGTGGTCATGTATGGATGTGAGAGTTGGACTGTGAAGAAAGCTGAGTGCCGAAGAATTGATGCTTTTGAACTGTGGTGTTGGAGAAGACTCTTGAGAGTCCCTTGGACTGCAAGGAGATCCAACCAGTCCATCCTAAAGGAGATCAGTCCTGGGTATTTATTAGAAGGACTGATGCTGAAGCTAAACTCCAATACTTTGGCCACCTCACACGAAGAGTTGACTCATTGGAAAAGACCCTGATGCTGGGAACGATTGGGGGCAGAAGGGGACGACAGAGGATGGGGTGGCTGGATGGCATCACTGACTCGATGGGCATGAGTTTGAGTAAACTCAGGAGTTTGTGATGAACAGGGAGGCCTGGCGTGCTGCGATTCATGGGGTTGCAAAGAGTCAGACACGACTGGGTGACTGAACTGAACTGAAACCTGAATTAGTTAGTAATTCAGCTTAATAAGTTGAGCTCAATGGATAGTGATTAATTTAATAATTCAGTACCTTATTCTTAATTGCATAATATTTTAACTGAATTAAAATTTTTGTATTTTTCCTATTATCTTTATCTAAATGCCCCGAATATAAGTGTGCAGGAGTTTTCTTATTGGGAATTAGGCACATAATTGGAAATTTTTTGTTAGTATTCCCTTCACATATTTTTATCTACCAACTATTTCAGTAAGTGTATGCTACTAAATCTGTGACCTTAAATATTCCATTTTAGATGGTGTTTTGTTTTAAAACTAGTATATAAGCAAACAAGTTCAGAGCATCAGGATGAAATGGCATTATAATTCCCAACAAGAAAACTCCTGCAAACTTTTATTCTGGACATTTTGGTAAAGATAATAGGATAATCTTTCTGTATATCTTGTGAGAAGAAAAAAGAATTAATGCTACACAGCTGTAGAAATAATGGATATTTCTTTCTTCATCTCATCATTACTACTTACCATCCACCATTCATATTCCCAAAAACTACAAGCTCACAATTAATCTTCCGTTACTCTTTTTCATGAGTCCTTCTGTAATTTCAGCACAGTCAATTCAGGACAAGAAAATTTAATCATAGACATCAAATTCCACTTCTCAGAGTTTATTCTGTTTGAATCTTATATCTGTAGCATTTTTAAGAAAGGAAATCTTAGTGGTAGATTAGGAGATCTGATGCTAGAATGATTATTTCATTTTTATATTTCAAACCTGTGTTTCTCCCTAGTATATTCCATTTTTTGATCAGATATTTATTTCTTCATCATAATTTAGTATTTACATTTTACAAGTACCAGTGTACCAAAGGAAATCTTTCACGGTAGTGTTTCAAAATATGACGTTATATAAAAAGCCTTAAACAATTTGGGGATATTGAATAATAATATCTCCTGCATTATCTAACTTGGGAGACTGCACTTTTAATGTGCACTTTATTATGGTTAACATCATTAGAAGATGAAATGCTTTAAGTGAAATAAATTTTACAGAATTGCAACTCATCTTCTGTGGACTTCCCTGGTGGTTCAGATGGTAAAGCGTCTGCCTAGGATGTGGGAGACCCGGGTTCAATCTCTGGGTCAGGAAGATCTCCTGGAGAAGGAAATGGCAACCCTCTCCAGTATTCTTGCCTGGAAAATCCCATGAACAGAAGAACCTGGTAGGCTACAGCCCATGGGGTCACAAAGAGTCGGACACGACTGAGCGACTTCACTCACTTCTGTGTTCTTCAAACAGCAAAACATGCTATGTTCACTGTATTGATTTCTGTAAGGGAATATTGTAGTGCTTGTCATTTTTTAGAGAGAGGTTGGTCTAAATAGCACCCCTCCTTCTAGCCTTTCCGAGCTGAAAGGACCTTTGATATGAAACTCAGATATGCTTTCCATTTTTCAGAGTCACTTAGGAGAACTAAGCCCAGGTTCTGTAATGTGGTCTCCAATGATTTAGAAACTACTGATTTCTTGTGACCCACTTTTTACCTTTCTTTAGCTTCATATTTCATCTTTACAGAACTATAGTTACTTTTTGTATAAATTTATAATTAATATTCATACATGAACTGAGAACATCCAGATGATCAAGCAGGATTTAGAAAAGGCAGAGGAACCAGAGATCAAATTGCCAACATCCATTGGATCACAGAAAAAGCAAGAGAATTCCAGAAAAACATCTACTTCTGTTTAATTTACTACACTAAAGCTTTTGACTATGTGGATCACAACAATCTGTGGAAAATTCTTAAAGAAATGGGAATATCAGACCGCCTTACCTGCCTCCTGAAAAATCTGTATGCAGGTCAAGAAGCAACAGGGAGAACAGGACATGAAACAGTGGACTGGTTCAGAATTGGAAAAGGAGTACGTCAAGACTGTATATTGTCACCCTGCTTATTTAACTTATATTCAGAGTGAAGTGAAGTGAAGTGAAAGTCTCTGAGTCATGTCCAACTATTTGCAATCCCATGGACTATAGAGTCCATGGAATTCTCCAGGCCAGAATACTGGAATAGGTGGTCTTTCCCTTCTTCATCAGATCTTCCCAACCCAGGAATCGAACCAGGGTCTCCTGTATTGTAGGCAGATTCATTACCAACCAAGCTATCAGGGAAGACTTGATATGCAGAGTACATCATGCAAAATGCCAGGCTGGATGAAGCATAAGCTGAAATCAAGATTGCCAGGAGAAGTATCAATAACCTCAGATATGCAGATGACATCACCCTTATGGCAGAAAGTGAAGAGGAACTGAAGAGCCTCTTGATAAAAGTGAAGGGAGTGTGAAAAAGCTGGCTTAAAACTGAACATTCAAAAAACTAAGATCAATGCATCCAGTCTCATCACTTCATGGCAAATAAATAGGGGAACAGTGGAAACAGTAGCTGACTTTATTTTTGGGGGGGCTCCAAAATCACTGCAGATGGTGACTGCAGCCATGAAATTAAAAGATGCTTGCTCCTTGGAAGGAAAGTTATGACCAACCTAGACAACATATTAAAAAGCAGACCTTTGTTACTTTGCCAGCAAAGGTCCATCTGGTCAAGGCTATTGTTTTTCCAGTAGTCATGTATGGATGTGAGAGTTGGACCATAAGAAATCAGAGCACTGAAGAAATTATGCTTTTGAATTGTGGTGTTGGAGAAGACTGTTTTCCCTGGGACAGCAAGGAAATAAAACCAGTCAATCCTAAAGGAAATCAGTCCTGAATATTCATTGGAAGGACTGAACTGAACTGAACTGAGAGAAGTAAATGCTTCTCAACTTATTTTATTTTAGGTAGCCAGTTTCTTGGTACCAGTTCAGTTCAGTTCAGTTCAGTCACTCAGTCCTGTCCAATCCTTTGCGACCCCATAGACTGCAGCACGTCAGGCTTCCCTGTCCTTCACCAACTCCCGGAGTTTACTCAAACTCATGTCCATTCAGTCAGTGATGCCATCCAGCCATCTCATCCTCTGTCATCCCCTTCTCCTCCTGCCTTCAATCTTTCCCAGCATCAGGGTCTTTTCAAATGAGTCAGTTCTTCGCATCAGGTGGCCAAAGTATTGGAGTTTCAGCTTCAGCATCAGTCCTTCCAATGAACACCCAGGACTGATTTCCTTTAGGATGGACTGGTTGGATCTCCTTACAGTCCAAGGGACCCTCAAGAGTCTTCTTCAACCACAGTTCAAAAGCATCAATTGTTCAGCACTCAACTTTCTTTATAGTCCAACTCTCACATTCATACATGACTACTGGAGAAACCATAGCTTTGACTAGACCTCGTTGGCAAAGTAATATCTCTGCTTTTTAATATGCTGTCTAGGTTGGTCATAACTTTTCTTCTAAGGAACAAGCATCTTTTAATTTCATGGCTGCAGTCGCCATCCACAGTGATTTTGGAGCCCAAGAAAATAAAGTCTGTCAGTTTCCACTGTGTCCCCATCTATTTGCCATGAAGTGATGGGACCAGATGCCATGATCTTAGTTTTCTGAATGTTGCACCATTTCTTGATACCAAAAGTAAGCCAAAACAATACAAAATAACTACCGACCAATCTTTCTCATAAAGATGGATATAAATATTTTTAAGAAAGCATTTGTTCTTTAATAAACCAATAAATAAGAAGGATACTAGTACATCATAACCAGTGGCTAAATGGAGTTTATCTTGAGAATGTGGGGTTGATTTTAAAATTATTTAATTTGCTAGAATTTAATAATATTATTTGGGCAACTTCTTGTGTACTTGTAATTATTAAATCTAATAATTTATTAGAAAAAGGGAGGAAAATTATGATAATTATTTTAGATGTAGAAAAAAGTTTGGACAAAGTTAATATTTATGTGTGATAATGGCTCTAAACAAATTAAAATGAAGTTCCCTGTGCTGAAAAGGACATCTATAAACAAGTCACAATTAAACCATCAATACAGATGAAAGTCTGACTTGTTTCCAAGTTTGAGAATAATACAAGAATGTCCACTGACTTTGATTCAATGTTGTAATACTTGGTAACATAAATTATAAACAATAGATACAAGGAACAGGATGCATACATCTCAAAATACTATGCTGACAAAAGCATCTAGACAAAGAAGTATAATCTATAGTGACAGAAAACAGATCAGTTTTTGCCTGAGGCTAGGGATAGAACTGACTAGGAACAGAAGCAAAGGGCCTTTTTAGAGTTATGGAAGTGTTTTGCGTTTTGATGTAGTCACCATCAAGTTGACATGTACATTTGTCAAACTCATAAACACGTATGCTTAAACTGAGTGCACTTTATCATATGTTAAGTTCTGCTTCAAAATGTTGAGTTTTAAAAAGAAAGTGCATTGTTTTATAGGTATGTGTGCATACTCAGTTGCATCTGACTCTTTGCTACCCCATGGATTGTAGCCTACCAGGCTCCTCTGTCCATGGAATTTTCTAGGCAAGAATACTGGAGTGTATTGCCTTTTTCTACTCCAGGGAATCTTCCTGACCCAAGGATCCTTTTCCTACTCCAAGGGATCTTCCTAATCCAGGGACTGAACCTGGTCTCTTGTGTCTCCTGCTTGGGCAGGTAGATTCTTTACACTGCACCATCTGGGAAGCCCTTTATTATGGTATAGAAAATATATATCATTGTATTTAATAACAAATTATTTCTGAAAGAGCATAGCCAATTATTTCTTAAATATTAGGGATTTGTAATTCTGCTATGAAAGCTTCCAGCATGTGTATTATCTTTATAGTATTTCACATTACAGTTCTAGACTTTTAATTGTAACATATGCAATGAGAATATTTTCCTTCATTATAGAGAAGTTCTTTATATTTTGTTTTCTGCCTTTATTGATTGCCTAGCATTAGAAGTCAAATATTCTGTGTTAATGTAAGTTAGATCTTTCACCCCAACAATCTTGTTGGGGTAAAACAGAATGTTGAAAGAATAAATCAGAGTCACCGTTCTCTCTGATTGACCTTATAACCCGAGATGTCTCCTCTTAATGTCTGTCCTTTCAGTTCATACACACATATACACACACTCTTGATATTCTTCTCATTCACATGGCTAGGGTTTCGCTTCCAGTGCAAAAAGGCCTCAGGTAATATACACATTTTACTGTTTGAAGACATAGTTGCTTTTTCCTGTAACTGAGTTTAACTATGTAATTCCATACTTTTACTTTTCTTTCTGATTTTTTAATAGTATTAAACTGTTTTAATTGGTTCTCTAACTTCATTACTTAGGAAAAAACAGTGTTTCTTTTATTTTTATTTTAGTTTATACTTAATCTGTCTTCAAGTACCCATCATTTAACATTCTTGCCCTGCACTGAAAGTGTCTTTCTTCCATTATTTTTTATTTCCCCTTCAAATAATATTTTCTTACTTATTTAATCTAAAACTTACTAGCTAAGGGTTTACTACTGTTCTCTATAACAGGATGATGCTTCATATTTGCTTTTAAATATCCTTTTTAAAGATAAGAATTGCTTGGTTCTGTAGGCCAATGTTTACTTAAGCTAATAGTTTTCAAAACACATCACTTAGGATATAACAGGTAAAAGAACTGTAGAAGTCAGATAATATATTTACTTCCTTGTCCCTCTTTTCTGTTTTCATTTTTTTTCCTCTTTCTACATTATCTCATGTAGGCATATGGCAATGAGTTGTTCAAGGAGCCAAGTTTCATTAGTGACTCTGGCAACATCCCCAGCTCATTCTTTCTACTACCCAAGCCCTATACACACAACTTAGACATAACAATTACAGAAGCTCTTGTGTGCAAAAGATGGAAGAAGTCTGAAGAGTTCATATTTGAGAGCACACTCTCAGTTCTTGTTCCTATAACTTTTAAAGCTCGGTTCTTTGCATATTAAAATCAAGATCTTTTAGAATGATAGCCTTCGCATTTTCTTGATATAATAGTTGATGATGGTATGATGTATTTAAGAGTATTTACATTATCTCAGTTCAGTTCAGTCTCTCAGTCATGTCTGACTCTGCAACCCCATGAACTGCAGCATGCCCGGCCTCCTTATCCATCACCAACTCCCGGAGTCCACCCATCTCATGTCCATTGAGTCAGTGATGCCATCCAACCATCTCATCCTCTGTCGTCCCCTTCTCCTCCTACATTCAATCTTTCCCAGCATCAGGGTCTTTTCAAATGAGTCAGCTCCTCGCAGCAGGTGGCCAAAGTACTGGAGTTTCAGCTTCAACATCAATCCTTCCAATGGACACCCAGGACTGATCTCCTTTAGGATGGACTGGTTGGATCTCCTTGCAGTCCAAGGGACTCTCAAGAGTCTTCTCCAACACCACAGTTCAAAAGCATCAATTCTTTGTCACTCAACTTTCTTTATAGTCCAAATCTCTTATTCATACATGACCACTGGAAAAACCATAGCCTGCACTAGATGGACCTTTGTAGGCAAAGTAATATCTCTGCTGTTTAATATGCTATCTAGGTTGGTCACAACTTTCCTTCCAAGGAGTAAGCATCTTTTAATTTCATGGCTGCAGTCACCATCTGCAGTGATTTTGGAGCCCAGAAAAATAAAGTCAGCCACTGTTTCCACTGATTCCCCATCTATTTGCCATGAAGTGCTGGGACCGAATGCCATGATCTTAGTTTTCTGAATGTTGAGCTTTAAGCCAACTTTTTCACTCTCCTCTTTCACTTTCATCAACGGGCTTTTTAGTTCCTCTTTGCTTTCTGCCATAAGGGTGGTGTCATCTGCATATCTGAGGTTATTGATATTTCTCCTGGCAATCTTGATTCCAGCTTGTGCTTCATCCAGCCCAGGATTTCTCATTACATTATCTAATATTAACTTAAGTGTAAAAATTAGTATAGTTCTATGTTATTGGTTTACTACTTCTCTAATGAATGTCATATGTATCTAGAATGATAATACCAGGTGAAAAATTATAGAACTTCATATGAGAAAAACAGGTACCCATTTTTTTGCATAGCATATAGGATGATATCCTGATTGAAAACGTCACTTAAGGCCCTATTATTTATCTTCCTCTAAGCATTGAATACATCCTCACTACTTTTCTTTTTTATTTTTTTTTTCTTTTTATGATGAAGTGCAGCATGTTGGTATATAGGGAATATTGAAGTAGACATAATAAACCTAGGAGTCAGTTATGTTTCGTTACTTATTAGTCATGATTTGGTCATCTAAATATTTTGAACTTTTTCTTTTGTAGATAAAAATTAAATACTTACTAGCAGCCTTTTCCTTACAGTGAATTTATGTAGAACATAAAATATACTCTATAAATTTGTATTGAATAACTAGGGGATGTACACATTTTAAGTACCATTTTTATGACTTTATGTTAATCTTACAATATATTTGTGATAAACCACTCATGTAATAAGCGTGTTTAAAACTTCAAATAAAACTGTAAATTTTCTTCCCATAGTGAAGAGCATAGCACCAGTAAAAATCACTTTATTTCCTATTCTTCTCATTTTAATATTGCTTATTGAAAAAGGGACTAATCTTATAGAAAGCAAGTATATGTATATATATGTTGAAATAAAATATAGAACAACACATGCAAAAATAAGCATTGGGAAACTGAGTACAGTATAACTAACAATGTTACCAAGTTCACGCTTATACTACTCTTAGTGTGACAGGCCATTAAAGAAATGAAAGAGATGAGACTTTGGGGCAAGGAATATCATAGCAACTTTTATTTGTAAAGCCAGCAGACTGAGAAGATGGTGGACTACTTTCCCAAAGAATCATTTTACCCAAGTTAGAATTCAGACTTTTTTTATGCTGAAAGGGAAAGGATTGTGTCTGGTTGTTGCAAACTTCTTGGTGTTGGCCAGATCCTGCCCATTGTGGGTGTGATAATTCTTTGTTCTTTCAGCTGTCCACATAGGTCTGGTGAGAACATGCTTATAAACCTCCAACAAGAAAATTGGTATTTTTCTGTTCTGCAACTTTTTATTTCTATGTGAATTAAAAAGTGTTATGGCTTCAAACCTTTAAGCCTGGAAGACTGTCCTTGAGAAAGGACTGTTATGTATATTTCAGGTGATAAGCAACATTCTTTTACTTATTGAGGAAAACAAAGAAGTAAAGCCAGCTAAAAGAATAGATCCAATAGGGATTCAGGGTTGTTCTCTGTTAAAACAATATGGGTTCCCTGGAGTCAAGAATAGCCCATGCAAAATAGCTTCCATTATTAGCAGGATTCTAAAATTTTATCATAAAATTCTCAAAGCACCCTAAAGGCACTTTAATCATGTTAATCCACTTAACTTGCTTTTAATGGAAAAAATAGAGTATAGAATATGGCATTAGGAACCCCTTGTCCTACTTTACAAAAAAGAAATAGTGAAGTATTAGGTTGGTTCAAAAGTATTTACAGTTTTGCATTGCTGAGGTTTGCCATTTGATATTGGAATACTTTCTTAAATGTGGTTATCTTATATATCAGTTTAATGCACATTTCTCGATTTATTTCTTTTTTTGCTAATGGCTTACTACTTACCATATATTTTATATTTATTTTTGACTATGGAAATGATTTTAGACAAAAAGCAAGTTTGAGCGATTTTCTTATTTGAATTCAAAATGGGTTGTAAAGCAGTGCAGACAGCTCACAACATCAACCACACATTTGACCCAGGAACTGCTAAGGAACATACAGTGAGGTGGTGGTTCGAGAAGTTTTGCAAAGGAGACGAGAGCCTTGAAGAGGTGGAGTATAGTGGCCGGCCATTGGAAGCAGATCCTCTTACAAATACGCAAGAAGTTGCCCAAGAACTCAGCGCTGACTATCTCACGGTTGTTTGGAATTTGAGGCAAATAGGAAATGTGAAAAAGCTCGATAAATGGGTGTCTCATGAGCTGACTGCAAATCAAAAAAATCATCATTTTGAAGTGTCATCATCTCTTATTCTGTGCAGCAACAATGAACCATTTCTTAATAGGACTGTGATGTATGATGAAAACTGGACTTTATACGACCGGTGACAACCAGCTCAGTGGCTGAATGCTGAAGCACCACGAAAGTGAAAGTGAAAGTGTTAGTCACTCAGTCTTGTCTGACTCTTTGTGACCCCATGGTGTGTCCATGGGATTCTTCAGGCAAGAATATTGGAGTGGGTGGCCATTACCTTCTCCAGGGGATCTTCCCAACCCAAAAATCTAACCTGGGTCTCCTGCATTGCAGGCAGATTCTTTATCATCTGAGCCAACAGGGAAGCCAATAAGAAGCTCCATAGCACTTCCCAAACCAAAAACTGCATCAAAAGATGGTCATCGTCACTGTTTGATGGTTTGATGGTATTTGGTGGTCTGATCCACTACACGTTTCTGAATCCCAGTGAAACCATTCCATCTGAGAAGTGTGCTCAGCAAATTGATAAGATGCATCAAAAACTGCAATGCCTGCAGTGGGCATTGATCAACAGAAAGGACTCAAGTCTTTTCCACAACAATGCCGACCACAGTTCGCACAACCAATGCTTCAAAATGAAGTGGAAGTCACTCAGTCATGTTCAACTGTTTGCGACCCCATGGACTATAAAGTCCATGGAATTCTCCAGGCCAGAAAACTGGAATGATAGCCTTTCCCTTCTCCAGGGAATCTTCTCAACCCAGAGATTGAACCCAGGTCTCCTGCATAAATGCAGACGATTTCTTTACCAGCTAAGCCATAGGGGAAGCCCAAGAATACTAGAATGAGTAGCCTATCCCTTCTCCAGTGAATCTTCCTGACCCAGGAATCAAACCTGGGTCTCTTACATTGCAGGTATATTCTTTACCAACTGAGCTCTCAGGGAAGCCCAAAAGTCCAAAGTTGAATGAATTGGACTACAAAATTTTGCCTCATCTGCCATATTCACCTGACCTCTCATTCTTACTACCCAACTACCACTTCTTCAAGCATTTCAACAACTTTTCTCAAGGAAAATGTTTCCCCAACAAGCAGGAGGAACATATGCTTTTAAAAAGTTCATCGAATCCTGAAGCACAAATTTTTATAAGCCAACTTATTTCTCATTGGCAAAAATGTGTTGATTGTAATGGTTCCTATTTTGATTAATAAAGATGTGTTTGAGTGTAGTTACAATGATTTAAAATTCATGGACCAAAACCGCAATTATGATTGCACCAACCTAATAGAAATTTAACTGTCAGGGTTTAGAGGTATCATAATAATCATTGGCAGAAAGGCAAGAGGCAAGGAGAGATATGAAAATTGCAAAACAACTAAAAAGTTTATAGTAAACACATCACATGATCAATTGCATTTTGAAGGGAATAATTGTGACTAGATTATTTAAACATCATTTTTAATCTGAACTAATGCATAAACAAAAATGTTTGTGTGTATATAAATTTACTTTTTGTGTTTTGGCAATTATTTTGTTAACCAGTCTCTTATTATTAAATGTAGATGAACTGATTGCAAAGTGAAATAAAATTAAATAGCATATAAATGCATCTTGCTTTATAAATAATAACATCTACAATATGTCTGACAAACCAAATTTTATGTTTTCAGGGAAAAAAAAACTCTAAGTACATTTTATGTCATGCAATAATCATTAAATGCTTCACTAATATTTAACTGGTTGATATAGGAAATGTTGTTCCTTTTTAATCTGTCATGTAAATACTCTTTCTCATTATATGAAAGCATTTCAGTACTCTGAAAAGATAGGCATGATGCTGATTTCTCAAAAATTTACAAAACTTCTCAATTTGATTTTCATTTTTAAACTACTGAAACTGTGTTAGGGAAATGTGTTGGGCAGGTATTTTTCTTCTTATTCTGTTCAAGTCTCTGATGTGTAATATTGCACCACACTGGGGTAGCAGATGGCAAGATCACTTTTCTTAAAAGTCTATCACAAGTACCTTGTGTTTTGCTTTTATTTAAAAGAATAATGAGAAATTTACATTTTTTCTTCATATATTTGGTTTCAAAACTATTAAATAATATAATATTATTTAATATATATTATAATTATTATATATATAATATTTTATATTATAATATATTATATATATTTATATATATAATATATATAATATTCTTTTGCTTTCAAATAAAATGCTAATTGTATTTGTGTGTAACTGGAGAGTTTAAAGAAAAGACATCTAAGGCCACAGTCGTATTAATGAGATTATATTAACCTGAGTCTTTTCTTTCTGTTTCCTCTATCAATGTTTCATGTATTAAAGCAATACTATCCATGTGGAATGTGTTGGCTTTAAATATATACTTTTCTTAACACCAGTGATACTTATTGACATAATACTTTATTTTACATTGAAAACTTATATTGAAGATATTTGGTTGTTGCTGGTTTATTGCTAAGGATGTGATGACCCCAAAGGCTAGCTTATTAGCAAGCTAATTAAAGTGACTTTTAATTTTTCATAGAAGACTATAATCATCTTAAAATATTAATTAAAATATTAATTTTGTGCTGTGCTTAGGTACTCTGTCACGACTGACTCTTTGCAACCCCATGGACTGTAGCCCATCAGGCTCCTCTGTCCATGGGGATTCTCCAGGCAAGAATATTGGAGTGGGTTGCCATGCTCTTCTTCAAGGAGTCTTCTCAACCCAGGGATTGAACCCAGGTGTCCTGCATTGTCTTGACCATCTGAGCCACCTAGGAAGTCTAAGAATACTGGAGTGGGTAGCTTCTCCCTTCTCCAGGGGATCTTCCTGACCCAGGAATTGAACTGGGGTCTCTTGCATTGTAGATGGATTCTTCACCAGCTGAGCTACCAGGGAAGCCCATTAATTTCTTAGTTATAGCCATATATTTAGGTATAGCTATATTTTTAATTGGAGGATAGTTGCTTTCCAATATTAAGTTGATTTCTGTCATATATCAACATGAATCAGCCATAGGTATATGCATGTCCTCTACCTCTTGGACCTCCCTCCCACCTCCCACCCCATCTCCCCCATCTAGGTTGTCACAGAGCACTGGGTTTGTGCTCCCTGCATGATAGAGTAAATTTCTACTGGCTGCCTACTTCCACATATAGTGATGTATATGTTTCAGTGCTACCCTCTCAATTTGTCTACCCTCTCCTTCTCCTGCTGTGTCCAAAAGTTTGTTCTCTGTGTCTGCATCTTCACCGCTGCCCTATAGATGGGTTCATCAGTACCATCTTTCTAGATTCCATATATATGCATTAGTATGATATTTGTCTTTCTCTTTCTGACTTATTTTACTCTGTATAATAGGTTCTATGTTCATCCCCCTTATTAAAACTGAGTCAAAAGTGTTCCTTTTATGGCTGAGTACTATTCCATTGTATATATGTATCATGGTTTCTTTATCCATTCATCTGTGTGTGTGTGTGTATGTGTGTGTGTGTTTAAATACAGTTCTTTTGGTGAAATAGTTGGGGAAAAGGCTTTACACTGAATTTAAAACAAAATGCTTATGACATTAAAGGGGGTGGGTAACAGCTAGGGAGCATTAAAACTGTGACAATAAGACCCTAACATCACTTAATTAACTATAGTTAAACTTTTAAATTGTTTCAGTCATTGGAGTTTGAGACTGTGGAATCCTGATGAAATCCTTGATTGGTTGATTTCTAGGCAGTTAAATTACTTATGAAAAAGGGCCTCTTGCATTCCTTTGTTAAATAGCACACCTCTCCAGTATCTTTTTAAGAACATTTCCTCCTGCTTTGTTCAGTGTATATTTATCTTTGATCTTCTCTTACTCTTTCTACTTACTTTGATCTTCTCTTACTCTTTCTACTTTGTTCTCTTGTGTTTCCTCATTATAGGGTAAATTGATATGGCAGTTGAAGTCATTTTGCTTGACTGCAGTCAAACAGCAGTTAGGTGTTCTTATTTAATGGTCTATATAATAAAGAAAAAATTAAATGTTTATATAAGCAAGTTTCCTAAACACCTAAATGTATACATTTTACCTCTGTAATGCAAAGCCATTTTGGATATAAATGAAGACTACTCAAATAAAAACAAATGGTAAAATATTACTCTAATGCTTTTGCTATGCAGTATTCATATATATTTTTCTAAGGTTGAAATCATGTTGCATATAAAATTGCATATTCAAATAATATAGCATCATCAGTATCTCCAGTGATAGAAATAGGTTTTTAGTGGTTGCATGCTACTGCTGCTGCTGCTAAGTCACTTCAGTCGTGTCCGACTCTGTGCGACCTCATAGACAGAAGCCAACCAGTCTCCTCCATCCCTGGGATTCTCCAGGCAAGAACACTGGAGTGGGTTGCTGTTTCCTTCTCCAATGCATGAAAGGGAAAAGCAAAAGTGAAGTCGATCAGTCATGTCCGACTCCTAGTGACCCCAGTGGTTGCTTATCCCAGCACAAATGTATCATATTCCTCATTCCCACACAAATGTAATTTAAGGCACTTTCCCTTTCTTTAATTAATATTGTGGTAATTATTTTAATAATTTTCACTTAGGGGGCAGTGGGAGATGTTTTTGCTACATTTTGATTATTGAAGTCTGGTTCATTTGTATTGCACCTTTTACAATTTATGGTTTGGTAAATTTTAATATATTTTGGGAGGTGGAAAAGTATTTGGTTAATTTTATTCCATAGCTACTTAAAAGGAAGGTATAATTCTTTTGAGAATTAAAACTACTCATGCACACACACACACACACACATAATACTTGTTCTGAAACTCATTATCTCTGTTCAGTATTCTAATAACCTATTAAGTGCTTAACGTAAATGTTTTCTATAAACATTTGTTACACTGATTTTATAACATAGTTGAGTCAATAAGCAGTACATTACAGTAGTATCACTATAATTCTATAAGGTTTTACACATTCTATTTATTATTTAATAAGATTTTATCAGTCAGTTCAGTTGCTCAGTCTTGTCCGATTCTTTGCAACCCCATGAATTGCAGTACATCACCAACTCCCAAAGTTCACTCAAACTCATGTCCTTCAAGTCGGTGATGCCATCCAGCCATCCCATCCTCTGTCGTCCCCTTCTCCTCCTGCCCCCAGTCCCTCCCAGCATCAGGGTCTTTTCCAAAGAGTCAGGTCTTCACATCAGGTGGCCAAAGTACTGGAGTTTTAGCTTCAGCATCAGTCCTTCCAATGAACACCCAGGACTAATCTCCTTTAGGATGGACTGGTTGGATCTGCTTGCAGTCCAAGGGACTCTCAAGAGTCTTCTCCAACACCACAGTTCAAAAGCATCAATTTTTCAGCACTCGGCTTTCTTCACAGTCCAACTCTCACATCCATACATGACCATTGGAAAAACCATAGCCTTGACTAGACGGACCTTTGTTGGCAAAGTAATGTCTGTGCTTTTTAATATGCTATCTAGGTTAGTCATAACTTTCCTTCCAGGGAGTAAACGTCATTTAATTTCATGCCTGCAGTCACCATCTGTAGTGATTTTGTAGCCCAAAAAAATAAAGTCTGACACTGCTTCCACTGTCTCTCCATCTATTTCCCATGAAGTGATGGGACCAACCAGATGCCATGATCTTAGTTTTCTGAATGTTGAGCTTTAAGCCAACTTTTTCACTCTCCTCTTTCACTTTCATCAAGAGGTTTTTAGTTCCTCTTCACTTTCTGCCATAAGGGTGGTGTCATCTGCATATCTGAGGTTATTGATATTTTTCCCGGCAATCTTGATTCCAGCTTGTGCTTCTTCCAGCCCAGCGTTTCTCATGATGTATTCTGCATAGAAGTTAAATAAGCAGGGTGACAATATACAGCCTTGACATACTCCTTTTCCTATTTGGAACCAGCCTGTTTTTCCATGTCCAGTTCTAACTGTTGCTTCCTGACCTGCATACAGGTTTTCAAGAGGCAGGCCAGGTGATCAGGTATGCTCATCTCTTTCAGAATTTTCTACAAATTATTGTGATCCACACAGTCAAAGGCTTTGGCATAGTCAATAAAACAGAAATAGATGTTTTTCTGGAATTTCTTGCTTTTTCGATGATCCAGCATATGTTGGCAATTTGATCTCTGGTTCCTCTGCCTTTTCTGAAACCAGCTTGAACATCTAGAAGTTCATGGTTCACGTATTGCTGAGGCCTGCCTTGGTCAATTTTGAACATTACTTTACTAGCGTGTGAGATGAGTGCAATTGTGTGGTAGTTTGAGCATTCTTTGGGATTGGAATGAAAACTGACCTTTTCCAGTCCTGTGGCCACTGCTGAGTTTTCCACATTTTCTGGTATGTTGAGTGCAACATCTTCACAGCATCATCTTTCAGGATTTGAAATAGCTAAACTGGAATTACATCACCTCCACCAGTTTTGTTCATAGTGATGCTTTCTAAGGCCCACTTGACTTCACATTCCAGGAGGTCTGGCTCTAGGTGAGTGATCACACCATTGTGATTATGTGGGTCGTGAAGATCTTTTTTGTACAGTTCTTTTGTGTTTTCTTGCCACTTCTTCTTAATATCTTCTGCTTCTGTCATACCATTTCTCTCCTTTATTGAACCCATTTTTGCATGGAATATTCCCTTGGTATCTCTAATTTTCTTGAAGAGATCTCTAGTCTTTCCCATTCTGTTGTTTTCCTCTATTTCTTTGCATTGATCGCTAAGGAAGGCTTTCTTATCTCTCCTTGCTATTCTTTGGAACTCTGCATTCAAATGGGTATATCTTTCCTTTTCTCCTTTGCTTTTCACTTCTCTTCGTTTCACAGCTATTTATAAGGCCTCCTCAGACAACCATTTTGCCTTTTTGCATTTCATTTTCATGGGGATGGTCTTGATCCCTGTCTCCTGTACAATGTCATGAACCTCCGTCCATAGTTCGTCAGGCACTCTGCCTATCATATCTAGTCCCTTAAATCTATTTCTCACTTCCACAGTATAGCCATAAGGGATTTGATTTAGGTCATACCTGAATGGTCTAGTGATTTTCCCTACTTTCTTCAATATAAGTCTGAATTTGGCAATAAGGTGTTCATGATCTGAGCCACAGTCAGCTCCCGGTCTGGTTTTTGCTGACTGTATAGAGCTTCTCCATCTTTGGCTGCAAAGAATATAAGCAATCTGACTTCACTGTTGGCCATCTGGTGATGTCTTCTGGTGATGTCATCTGGTGTAGAGTCTTCTCTTGTGTTGTTGGAAGAGGGTGTTTGCTATGACCAGTGCGTTCTCTTGCTAAAACTCTATTAGCCTTTGCCCTGCTTCTTTCCGTACTCCAAGGCCAAATTTGTCTGTTACTCCAGGTGTTTCTTGACTTTCTACTTTTGCATTCCAGTCCCCTATAATGCAAAGGACATCTTTATTGGATGTTAGTTCTAAAAGGTCTTGTAGGTCTTCGCAGAACCGTTCAACTTCAGCTTCTTCAGTGTTACTGGTTGGGGCATAGACTTGGATTACTGTGATATTGAATGGTTTGACTTGGAAACGAACTTAGTTTAACTGAGTTCATCCAAACTTGTCAAACATTTTTGTTAAAACTCTGATTTGACTAATAAAGTAAGCCTATTTTTTTGTGCTTAATTCAACTCTCTTTCGTAATTTTTCGGGTTTTTTTGTCTTGAAGTTTGGTTAATTTTCACTCTTGTTCCAATCTCTGCTTTACAACAGAATGACTCAGTTATGCACATGTAGATGTTCTTTTTAATATTCTTTTCTTGTTTATCACAGTATGCTGAATAGAGCTAATCCACAGCATACAGAATATAGTTCCCTGTGCTATACAGTACAACCTTGTTGTTTATCCATTCTGTGTATAATAGTTTATACCTACTAATCCTGAACTCGTGTTCCTTCCCTCTCCCACCCCCACCCCCACCCCTTGACCACCACAAGTCTGTTCTCTTTGTCTGTAAGTCTATTTCTGTTTTGTAGATAGGCTCTTTTGTGCTAAATTTTGGGCTTCACATATAAATGATATCATGTGGTATTTGTCTTTCTCATTCTGACTTACTTTACTTAATATGATAATCTCTAGTCGCATCCATGTTGCTTCAAATGGTATTATTTCATTTTTTATGGATGATTAGTATCCCAGTGTATATATGTACCGCATCTTCTTTATCCATTCATCTATTAATGGACATTTAGGTTGATTCCATGTTTTGTCTGTTGTGAATAGTACTGCTATGAGTGTGAGAGTGTATGAATCTTTATAGGTTATAGTTTTGTCTGGATATATGCCCAGGCATGGGATTGCTAATTCTATTTTTAGTTTTCTGAGGAACCTCCATCCATACTGTTTTCCTTAGTGGCTGTACCAATTTGCTTTCCCACCAAAGTGCAGGAGGGTTCCCTTTCTCTAGACTCTCTCCAGCATTTGTTATTTGTAGACTTTTAAAATATGGCTACTCTTACCACTGTGAAGTAATACTTCATTGTAGTTTTGATTTGCATTTCTCAAATAATTAGTGATGTTGAGCATATTTTAATGTGCCTACTGGCCATCCATGTATCTGGTTTGGAGAAATTAAAACTACTACACACACACACAAAATAGGTCTTCTGCCTAATTTTCAATCGGGTTGTTTGTTGCTGTTGAGTTGCATGAGCTGTCTGTATATTTTGGAGATTAAGATTAGTATTCAAAAATTGATTACATTTCTTTATATTAACAATGAAACATCAGAATGGGAATGTAAAAAAAAAAAAAAAAAAAAACTTTCAAAATAGCCAAAAAAAATAAATAAATAAAAGCCTAAGAATAATCCTGATCAAGGTGGTGAAAGACTTATACACTGAGAACTATAAAACATTAATAAAAGAGGTTAAAAAGATTTCAAAGAAATGGAACGATATCCCATGCTCTTGGATTGAAAGAATTAATATTGTTAAAATATTGGTACTACCCAAAGTAATCTACAGATTAATGTCATCCATGTGAAAATACCCATGATATTTTTTATAGAACTATCACAAGGAATCCAAAAATTTTTATGAAACCATAAAAGACCCAGAATTTCCATAAAAATCCTGAGGGGTTGGGGGGAAGCAGGAAGCATAACTCTCCCAAACTTTAGACAATACTATAAAGCTATAGTAATCAGAACAGTATGGTGTTGGTATGAAAACAGATAAAGGGATCAATGGAATAGAATATAGAGCCCAGAAGTAAACCCACTTATTTCTGGTCAATTAATCTATGACAAAGGAGGCAAGAATATAAAATGGGAAAAAAACAATCTCTTCAACAAGTAGTGCTAGGAAAGTTGGATGGCTCATGTATATCAATGAGGTTCGAACATACCATCACACCATGCACAAAAATAAACTAAAATTGGCTTAAAGATATAACCATAAGACATGGTGCCATAAAACACCTATAAAAGAGCATAGGAAAACTTTTTTCTGATATAATTATACCAGTATTTTCTTAGGTCAGTCTCTCAAAGCAATAGAAATGAAAACAAAAAGAAATAAAAGGGACACAATCAAACTTACAACTTTTTTCACAGAAGTGAAAGTGAAAGTCGCTCAGTCATGTCTGACCCTTTGTGACCCTATGGACTGTGGAATTCCCTAGTCCAGAATACTGGAGTGGGTAGCCTTTCCCTTCTCCAAGGGATCTTCCCAACCCAGGGATCGAACCCAGGTCTCCAGCATTGCAGGCAGATTTTTTTACCAGCTGAGCCACAAGGGAAACCCAAGAATACTGCAGAGGGTAACCTATCCCTTCTCCAGTGGATCTTCCCAACCCAGGAATCGAACCAGAGTCTCCTGCATTCCAGGTGGATTCTTTACCAACTGAGCTATGAGGGAAGCCCATTTTGCACAAAGGAAACCATAAAAAAACCAAAAGACAACTTACAGAGTAGGAGAAAATATTTGCCAATGATGCAACAGAGAAAGGCTTAATTTAATTTTCTTCTAGAAACTCAATGTAAACATCTCTTTATTTTCATTTCTGAATTTCACTTATTTTTATAAACTTGCAAAACTTATTTTTGATCTTATTTTGCTGATCATGTTATTGTCCTATTAATAGTAGTTTATTTGTATATGTTTCTTGTTTTAGTCATTCATTTGCTATATAAGTTTTCTTATCTGTTTTAATTTATTCAATATTTTTGAAAGTAAAATTCTTTAAAATGTTGCTGATATTGTTTTGAAAGTTTACAAAGATTATGATTCAGTTTATATGTTCCAATCATTTAAGTTACAAAAAATGGTATCTTCAGTTGTCTCCCTGTGTAAGGTGGTGAATTTATTGTGTTTTCTTTCCATCTTCAAGGTTTTTTTCTCTTCTACCCATGAATCAATATAATCTGGGTTTGGAGGATCAAACTGTTTCTAAATTACCTAATGTGTTTGATGTCCAAGTTATTTAACTTTCCAAGTGCTTACTGGAAGTTTCTCTCTTTTTTTTTTTTTAAACTATTTTGCTCGGAACACAGTACATCTTTATCTTTTGCCATTTCAAGTTTCATTTATGATCAGAAAATTATATTCATGGAATACTTTCGATCAGAACAAAATATGATCAGAAAATACTTCATGGAGTCCAGTTAAGACTCTGAGCTCTTGCTGCTAGTGGTCCAAGTGCTATCTCTTGTTGGTGAACTAAAATCCCACAAGCTGCATAGCATGGCCAAATAAATAAATTAAAAGAAGAAAATTAAGTTCAATTATGATTTTTTACTTTATTTCTACTCTAATTGGTGTGGTTTGTTCATGTGTATTTGTGTGTGTGTGTGTGTATATATATACACATACACACACACACACATGTATATGTGTGTATGTGTCAGCATTTCCACAGTTCTTGTGTATCTAGCTCCATTTTCCCCAAATTCTATATGTGTGTGTGTGTATTCTATATTTGTGTGTGTGTGTGTTTGGCTGTGGTTGGTCTTTTGCTGTGTGTGGGCTTTCTCTGTTTGCAGTCAGCAGGGGCTACTCTTTGCTGCAGTGTGTGGTCTTCTCACTGCAGTGGCTTCTTGTGTTGGGGAGCACAGGCTTTAGGGCACATGGGCTCCACTAGTTGCAGCATGGAGGTGCAGTGGTTGCAGCTTGTGGGCTCTAGAGTGTGGGCTTAGTAGTTGTGGCACACAGGTTATAGTTCTGTGGCATGTGGGATCTTCCCAGAGCGGGGATCAAGCCCACATCCCCTGCATTGGCAGGTGGATTCTGAATCACTGTGCCACCAGGAAATCCTAAATTATATTTTAAGTAATATTATCTGAGTCCCATTTATTTTGCCTTTTTTTTTTCTTTCATCTAAGTCTTTTGTCTTCTATTTCAATGAGGCCATGTCTTTTTTCTTTTTATCAAGGGATTCAAAAAGTTTTATAAAAAGAACCTATTCTATATTGGACACTGTCATGGGACAATTATTTTCTCTAAGCTAAACTTGCTTTCATCTTTTTATACATATATTTTAGAGTATATACATATACATTAGAGTTTCATATTTGCCCATCCTTCCATAACAAAAGACTTAGCTTGTATTTTTCATTAAAATAGACTTAGATATTATAACTTATTCTTAAATTTTGCCCAGATCTTTGTTTTTTTTTTTTAATTTACCAATACATCCAAATTATTGAAGAACATAGAGAAAAAATATTTTAAATGATCAATCATTAGAGAGAGTGTGTGTGTGTGTTTTATAAGCAATTTATATTCTCAGATTCAGATAAGGGAAGTTTCAGGGAAAGGTTTTTTGGTTTTGTTTTTAAAGAGATATCAATAATTTTAGGAAACAGTAAAATTTCTCCATTTTTTAAAAAATTTCTGCATCTTAACACTGAAAAGCACTAAAATGTGGAACATGTGCAAATATACCCTACTCACTCCTATGTTGAGTAACTTCCAGAATCAAAAATGGATGACCAGTAAAAGTTACATCAATATTTGTAAGCCAGGAGAACACATTTTCTAGATGTAGTGCAAAATTGAGCTTACTCAAAAGATACATGTTTCCTGGTGATAAAAGCTAATGGTAGGTGACAATGCTAAAAGAAGCAATTGTCATTTTCAATATAATATTTCCATCTTAGTTAATAAAATGCTCTTCCAAATAAGCATTAGATTTCACAACTTAAAATTAAACTAATAAATTGATAAATATTTTCTTCTGAGAAAAGTGATTTTGGGTGATGATGCTAAAAGAAACAATGCTTTCCATGGTAATGAGATCTTTCCCTAGCTGTTAAAATATATATATAAATAAATATTAAATTTCACAACACTTAAAGAGCACATGATGAAATCATATTCAAGTACTACAGGTGATATAGATTTCCTTTATATGATGCCTTTATTTTCAGATACACACAAAACTTAGATAGTTTCCCTTGAACAAAGCACAAGTCTTGCCTAATGCAGGACTGTTCATTTTACTGAATTGAAAGCCAATTTAATCATATGACATTGATTACTTTTATTATATTTTTTCTGGTGGTTTAACGTCTTGGAGATGCAATTGAAGACAAAAGCATTGTTCTTTTTCTGATTTTTAATTATTTTTAACTTAAAATTTATCTTAATAATTACTGTGCATTAACCTAAAAAGAGAAGTTCAACATTTTTAGCAATAATAAATTAAAATTTCATAAAGTATAAAGTGTATAAGTTATAATTTATGACTATAAAATTACAGTAGGTTGAAACTTCAAACAATTTCCATTGTTGAATGTGAAGTTACATTAAGCTTGCTGTTCAGCTTTAATAGTGCCATTGTTAGATTTTTTCTTTCATTGTCATTTTCATATAGAGTTTAAATGGCATTTACACGTTGTTTTTAGCTGATGCTTTTCCTTAAATTAATTTTCACACAAAAATCCACAGATGGGTAAACAAAAGAAAAAGGAGAATAAAGAAGTTCTATGAAAATTTCTTAATATGATTCTTATCAAATCAGTCAAAAGTATCTCATTATGATAGAAATGAAATTTTGCTACTTAATAGACACAGTTTTAGTGGTACTGTCACTATTGAATCAAACCTAACATAAGCTACACCTTGATTATTTACCTTTGTTGTAGCTTCCAATTGTTTTCATTTGTTAGCCTTTAATATATTATGCTTTTCTGTGGAGCCCTTTCTTCATTTGTTGTTGATAAAATATAAAATTCTAGGGAGAATCTGGCTATTATAAAGCAAAACGTCACTGAAATAATACTCTTTGTAATATACTCTCTGAACTTCCAATTCATCTGTCCTTGCCCTTCTGCCAAATGTTATCAGGAACAAATCTGAGCTTGAACAAGCAGTCTTTATTGCTCATGCAGCTCATTGGAGCACCTGACCATGGGGATTTATGAGGCATATTGATAACAGAATATTAGAATGACTTTTTATAGGGTTTGAACTTGTGTTCCATGATTTAGGGAAAGACTTAAGGAAGAGGTCTTTATTTGAATTAAGAAGCTGGAGTGTTTTTATGATTGGCTATTTAAAATCTTATCAAGAGGAAGGGAAAATCAGAGCAAGGATAAATCTGTAATTAATAAAGAAGTAGCCATGATTCATATTAGCTGGAAGATGCTGTCATTTTTGTGTTTTGGACAATATTCATGATTCTGTCTGTGTTCAGATATGATTATAAATAGCACTTATGTTTGTTTTGACTCATAATGGTGATAGAATGGCCTTACTTGGTATTGATGATTTGAAAAATGTTTTATGTTCAGCAGGAGAACAAGAAGGCTTAGCTGTGAATACCACACTAGTTCCAAGATGTTAGGGGCTGTAAATCTTCTTTCTCAGCTCAAACTCAACAAACGAGAAAATATATTGTTTAAATGCATTTGTGTGTATGTGTTTCCGAAGCTAAATTTCTTGGTGCAAATTTGGGGTAAGAAACTTCATCAGATAAGTTTTACTGAAACTTCAGGTTACAAAGGCACAGAAAAGTAAAATTAGGAATAAGACCAAATTACAGCTGAAACATAAAGAATGAAAGAGGGAAGAAAAACTGAATGAAAATATGAATATTTCTGAAAATATTTATTTTTCACAAATATTTACACATTAAAATAACTGAATTATTCAACTGAGAATGTATTATATAATTATTAAACAATTTTGTTATTTGCTACATAAAATTATTGAAGTGAGGCTAATAGATTCCCCATATTATAGTTATTTAAGAAACATATCATCCACTGAATAGTATTGTTAAATATATGCATGATATATGGATGATAATTCATTACAATTAGGATACTTAATGTTTCATTTACTGTACCTTTAATTAAATAAAATATTCATTAGAAGATTCTGTCATTATTATTTGCACAATTTATCATCTTATCTGAAGCTCATATCAAAATAGTTTGAATAGTTATGTGAAAATACAGAGTAGTAAATAATAAATGTGGCTATGTAAAATCATTTTAAACTTGCATAATAATTCAGGATCACAACACATAGAATCTCAGAAAAAATTGAGTAAGGACTTGATAAAGGTAGAAAGTGATATTAGATATGTCATGCCATTTAGCCATGGGACAACTCTTAATTTGATCCACTAAGTCTTTGAATAAAGCATTACTTTTTCATTTCAATATATTTTTAACAATATAGTATTTGAAAACTTCAAGAGAAATATTTAGACTGCTATTTGTAGAAAATATATGTAATACTCATTTATTAACCTTCTATAACAAATTTTGAAAATATTTGAATACTTGAGTATTCCAGTGAACACTTTAAACAGAGATTTTCTAATCCATAACAGTTTAGCACATTTGCTTTATTTCTCTTTGTATTTGTATACATTTCATTATTTGTGTGTAGGCAGAATCATTTAAGAAATATTTGAGACATCATAATGTTTCACCTTTAAAATTTTCAGCAGCTGCTGCTGCTGCTGCTAAGTCGCTTCAGTCATGTCCAACTCTGTGTGACCCCATAGACAGCAGCCCACCAGGCTCCGCTGTCCCTGGGATTCTTCAGGCAAGAACACTGGAGTGGGTTGCCATTTCCTTCTCCAGTGCATGAAAGTGAAAAATGAAAGTGAAGTCGCTCAGTTGTGTCTGACTCTTTGCGACCCCATGGACTGCAGCCCACCAGGCTCCTCTGTCCATGGGATTTTCCAGGCAAGAGTACTGGAGTGGGGTGCCATTGCCTTCTCCGTTCAGCAGCTGTCTCAAGGAACAAATACATTCTCTTTAATAACTGTAAATTATCACACTCATGATGTTGTTTAGTCACTTAGTCGTTTTCGACTCTGTGACCCCGCGGACTGCAGCACGCCAGGCTTCCCTGTCCATCACCAACTCCTGGAGCTTGCTCAAACTCAGGTCCATTGAATCTGTGTTGCCATCCAACCATCTCATCCTCTGTTACCCGCTTCTCCTGCAGCCTTCAGTCTATCCCAGCATCAGGGTATTTTCCAGTAAGTCGGCTCTTTGCATCAGGTAGCCAAAGTATGAGAGTTTCAGCTTTAGCATCAGTCCTTCCAATGAGTATTCAGGGTTGATTTCCTTTAGGATTGACTGGTTTGATCTTGCATTCCAAGGGATTCTCAAGAGTCTTCTCAGGCACCACAGTTTGAAAGCGTCAATTATTCAGCTCTCTACCTTCTTAATGGTCCAACTCTCACATCCATACATGACTACTGGAAAAACCATAGCTTTGACTATAGGGACTTTTGTTGGCAAAGTTTCTGCTTTTTAATGTACTGCTTAGGTGTGTCATAACTTTTCTTCCAAGGTGCAAGTGTTTTAATTTCCTGGCTGCAGTCATCATCCACAGTGATTTTGGAGCCCAAGAAAATATAAAGTCTTTCACTGATCTATTTGGCAAGAATTCATGGGACCAGATGCCATGATCTTCATTTTTTGAATGTTGCATTTTTTTGCCAGCTTTTTCACTCTCCTCCTTCATCTTCATTAGGAAACTCTTTAGTTCCTTTTCACTTTCTGCCATTAGGGTGATGTTGTCTGCATATATATGATTATTGATATTTCTCCCAGCTATCTTGCTTCCAGCTTGAGCTTCATCTAGTCAATCGTTTTGCATGGTGTACACTGCATAGAAGTGTAATAAGCAGGGTGACAATATACCTCCTTGTCATACTCCTTTCCCAGTTTGGAACCAGTCTGTTGTTCCATGTCTGGTTCTAACTGTTCATTCTTGACCTTCATACAGGTTTCTTAGGAGGCAGATATGGTGGTCTATTATTCCCATCTCTTTAAGAATTTTCTTCAGTTTGTTGTGATCCACATTCTGTTCGGTTCAGTCTCTCAGTCATGTCTGACTCTTTGCAACCCAATGGACTGCAGCACGCCAGGCTTCCTTGTCCATCACCAACTCCCGGAGATTGCTCAAACTCATGTCCTTCGAGTCAGTAATGCCATCCAACCATTTCATCCTCTGTTGTCCCCTTCTCCTCCCGCCTTCAATCTTTCCCACCATCAAGGTCTTTTCCAGTGAGTCAGTTCTTCACATCAGGTGGCCAAAGTCTTGGAGCTTCAGCATCAGTCCTTCCAGTGAATATTCAGGACTAATTTCCTTTAGGATTGATGGTTTGATCTGCTTGCAGTCCAAGGGACTCTCAAGAGTCTTCTCCAACACCATAGTTCAAAAGCATCAATTCTTCGGTGCTCAGCTTTCTTTATCGTCCAACTCTCACATCCATATATGACTGCTGGCAGAACCATAGTTTGACTATGTGACCCATATAGGCTTTAGCATAGTCAGTGAACCAGAAGTATATGTTTTTATGGAATTCTCTTGCTTCTTCTATGATCCAACAGATGTTGGCAATTTGATCTCTGGTTCCTCTGCCTTTTCTAAATATAGCTTGAACATCTGTAATTTCTTGGTTCACATACTGTTGAAGACTAGTTTGGAGAATTTTGAGCATCACTTTGCTAGCATGTGAAATGGGTGCTATTGTGGGGTAGTTTCAACATTCTTTGGCATTGCCTTTCTTCTAATTGTAATGAAAACTGACCTTTTCCAGTCCTCTGGCCATCACTGAGTTTTCCAAATTTTCTGGTATATTGATTGTGACACTTTAACAGCAAAACTGTTAGGATTTGAAATAGCTTGTCTGGAATTCCATCACCTCCACTAGCTTTGTTCATAGTAATTCTTTCTAAGGCCCACTCGACTTCACACTTCAGGATGTCTGGCTCTAGGTGAGTGATCACGCTATCATGGTTGTCCAGGTCATTAAGACCTTTTTGTATAGTTCTTCTGTTTATTCCCATCACTTCTTAATATCTTCTGCCTGTTTTAGGTCCATTTTGTTTCTGTCCTTTATTGTGCCCATCTTTGCATGTAATGCTCCCTTGGTATCTCTAATTTTCTTGAAGAGATCTCTAGTGTTTCCCATTCGATTGCTTTCCTCTGTTTCTTTTCATCCTTCACTTAAGAAGTTTCACTTAAGAGGTTTCACTTAAGAGGTTTGTAAGATTGTACAGGAGACAGCGATCAAAACCATCCCCCAGAAAAAGAAATACAAAAATGCAAAATGGTTGTCTGAGGAGGGCTTATACTCAAGATATTATCCTTAATATTGTATTAGCTACTATTACATACCCTCCATCTAGTGAGCCCTGGTTTTGCTTTGTATGTGCATTTTTGTGTGTTGTGTCACTTTACTTTGATTCAGATTCCCGCTGCAGATCACACATTAGTTGCCATGTGGTATAATTTTAAAGCATTTTTCAGGTCTTTAATGACACTGTGTCTATTTTCCAATTTAGTGTATTTCTTACCTTCTTTCACTGCCAAACACTTGGTAGTGTATATATCCTAAGAATCTCAAAACTGACCTGAAGTGGGCTTCTCTTAAGATGATGATATAATACTGTAATATATTGAAATATTAGAATATTTTATTTCATGTTTATTAAACTAAGTGTTAAAATCAAGTTGCCAGAGAGAATTACATGAATACTGAGTCTCTATGGAGAGACCCTGTCTTAATCAGTCTGTCTTTAATGTCCACCTATTTCCCCAGATTAACCAATATGTCTTCTTCTCTAGTGTAACCTCTCAGATATTTTCTCATAGAAATCAAAATTTCCATTTTGTTTCTAACAGACTGTTTGCAACATCTTTTCAATTCAATATGAATTTGTTCTTATTTTACCCTGATCATTGTATACTGTTAGGGGCAATGGGGAGGAAGAAGGGAGGAGCTTTCCAGAATCAATGTACTTTGTCAAGGAGAATAAAATCACCATTTCCAGTATGAGGTAAAATCTGCATTATGTGATTTTATATCTTGTTATGATGACTTCTATCATGCAGGAGTTAGAAAATATAAAATAATATCTATTTTTATTTATTTTGTGCCATGTTTAAGCAAAAAAACACTATAATATTGTTTTTGAAAATAAATAATGAATGAAACTCAGAGTCACAAGATAAAGTAGAATTACTAATTATTCTGCTTGATTTTGATTTTTAAAGAATTTCCAAAGTACATTTTTTTTCTATAAATTCTTTGTAGATTTTGGTAGAAGAAAACATATTTATCTAAACTTAATAACAGATGCTCATTTGTCTATGCAAAGATCTGATTTAGAAAGGGGAAAACATGATAAATGTGAATAAAGACAAATAATTGGAAAATAATTCTTAAGAGTAAGTTGATGCCTGTATGAATTAGGACTGGAATGGCAACCACATGCATGTTGCCACTCCCTCATTTTCTCCCCTGGGCAATATTGCAAGTTGATCAATAGCACTGAGATGGAAGAGTATTCTTTTTGGGAGCCTAGTATTAATTTTAATATCCTTCAGGAGATATAGCTTAATTGAACATTTTTTTTTAAAGTGGAATGCTGATCATTTAATGAAAAGGTATATGTAGAAGACATTGAAAAAATTAGAATATAGAAAGCTATCAGGAATAGTTCTAGATGTCACAAAGTTGTAAATTGAATGATGAATTTATCATGAGGACATATTGAATATTTTGTCTTTTTGACTAGTGGTAACAAATTATTTAAACATCTTTGTCTAGAACATATGTTTCCCATATGTTTTATTTCTGTTACCTGCCTAGTTTGTGAAGACATTCATTTGGCTTTCAAAGAATGGTAGTGAAATAAACCAGAGGTAAATGATAGTATCTGTAGCAATGCAAACATTTTATTTTTAGAAGTGTTTATATTTCATAAAGTATAAATAAAGTAATGCAAATAAGCAATGGAACAAAACTATACATCTAAAAGAAATTTCTATGGAAATACAAATCACTGAATTAGATATTCATTCACTATATATACTAAGCAGTGTAAATGATCACTTAAACAGCATTAATTTAACAGTTGTTTATAAATCCACAAAATTAAATCTACTTAATGATATATTTATAAATATATTCTTCAGCATGAAGAATGGATATTTTCCTGTTAAGAATTCTCATCTTAAACTATGTGAAAGATTGGTAAACTAATTCCTAATTCTGTGTTCAAACTCTTTATCTAATAATCTCCTATCTTGATTGGATACTTGTAAGGAATTTAAGTACTATTTAACTTTTTATTGTTTTACAGCAATAATACTGATCTCTCAGTTTATGTTCATCTTCTTTGGTTATATCATGTAAAGAAAAATAATTTGACACAGTCACTTGAATTTATTTCAATATACTATCCTGTTTACATTCTTCTAGTTCAGAAAGTTTTTGAGCAAGAGGAAGTATTGTTCTAGCAATGGTTGCTCTGCATTACAATATTTTCCTTAATACAACTTTTGTAGCTGTGTTCTCTGTATTTTATAGACTATAATTATGTTCATTTTTGTACTAATTAAATAATTTAAATATTGATGTAAATGTTTCTAAATGTAAATATGGAACTCTGGAACTTAAAATAAGTAGGATATACCAGAATCCTGAAATATTTCTAAACCTTTATTATAATAATTTTTAAAGAATAACCTAGTATTCAATTAATTTAACTTTTTAAAAATAGCAATCAAAATTTGAAACTACACCATAAATATTTTAGAGAGCAATGTAAATATCTACACACATAAAAACTCTGTTTTTTTTATTACTTAAATACTAAAGGCAAAACATTTTCAGATTTCTTAAAAATAATTCAAAGTTTTAGAAAGGTAGTTAGTAAGTAACAGATTTTAAGCACTTACAATCTTATAGATAACAAAGATAATTCAAAGTTTTAGAAAGGTAATTAGTAAGTAATAGATTATAAGCACTTAGAACCCAAGAGCTAGAATTCAGTTTTGGAGACTTAAAATTGCTGCTTTTACAAGATACTTTATTATGATCATGAAGCTGTCTATGGGAATTCTTGAATGCAAAGGAAGCCTGTCTTTATGAAGTATGCTATTTCCATGCTGCTATCTCAAGGATCTTATAAGAAAAAGATAATCCATTCTCTTCACCTGGGCATCTTGCTCACCTGTGGAAAGAACTCATAAAGATGGGAATTTAAATTTGAAGATACTGACTTGAGTTACTATATTCATTTTCTCTCACTCTATAGCAAATCACTACATATTTAGCAGTTTAAAACAATGCACATTTATTATCTGTTTGTCAGAAGTCTGGCATGACAAGGCTGGATTCTCTGCAGGTTCTCCTGGAGTCTAAGTCAAGGTGTCAGAAGGGCTGGGCTTTTGTCTGAAGGATCTAGGGAATCAATCCACTTCCAAACTCACTAGGGCTGTTGGCTCAATTCAGTTCCTTGAGTCTGTTGGACTCAGGTCCCTGTTTCTTTTGATTGTCAGTCAGGGGCTGCTCCTTGAGCTGCCTGCATTTTTCTCTCATGTGGCAAGATTACTTGCCTTCTTAGACCCTCGGTGTTATAATTCAATTCAGAAAAGGTACATGATCAGTCCTCATGCTTTGAATTTAATGACTACCCCCTTGGTCACATCTCTTTCTGGCATCCTTTCTGGCTCCTCTTCTACCATTAAGGGCTCATGTAATTACTCACCTAGATAATAAAGAATAATCTCCCTATTTTAAAATCATAGTTAATATACTTATATCTGCAAAGTTCATTTTGCAATGTAACATAGCATATAATAATGGGAATTACATCAAGAGGTGGTGATGATGGAAGCCAAAATTCTGCTTATCACAATTACTTTTCAAAGAAGATTTATACATTTAATACAAAATGATTATTTATTTTGAAATATTTCCTGTACCCAACAATAAACATGTACAGAGCAATTTTCATGTAAGGAAAAATAACTGAATGCAAATGTATGTTTTATTTATTGTAGATGTTAATATTGTATATTATAAATTTGACTTTTAAAAAAAATCAGATAGATGGTCTTTTATGTTAGGATCACAAATATACTCTTTCATCAGAAGCTAAGGAGACATATTCATTCCAAAGCAAACACAGAAATAACTAAGAAGTATGTTACACTTACAAGTGTACTTACTTATAATATTATACTTATAAGTATAATATTATAATCTTTTACACCAGATTCAAAATATACGTACTCTAAATTTTTAACTAGTTCGATTCAAGGAAAAAAACATGTACAAATAACAAAATTAATAATTGATCAATATCTGAGATGAAAAATTATATCCACACACTCCCAATTTTAATTATATGTCATAATACAGTTAAACACTGTGTTAAAAAGATTTTGTGGTCATTTTGTATTGCAACAGATGTATGAATATGTTTTCTCATGATCAGCGAAAATTCTAAATTTCCAAATTGTATGCTGTCATCTCAGGCAGATTAGCATAAAATTTAATTTATGCCAATTATCCAGAGGCAAAGGAGGGAAATTAACTAGACACATTAATTTTGAATCTACAGTAGTCTATCATAATGTTCATGTGCATGCAAAATTTATTAGTTATTCCCTTTACATCAGTGTCAGAAATTACTTCCTTGAGTGTCTTAACCAGAAGAAAATATTTGTTCACAAAATACATTGCGACACAAATTGAATTACGGAAAACTGGCAATCTAGGAGGTAGTTTCACAGCTTCTTGTTAGCCACATATAAATTTTGATTTTGATTGTAATAATGATGCATTTAACTTTCTAATGTTTATAACATTGAGGGTCTAGGAAGGCAAATAATCCAAAGTAGCAGATGATTTGAATTATTTTAGGAAGTGCGCTTTCCTTAAAATGCATAGTATGAGGTAGGAAATCTAAGAATTTGACTCTAATTTGTATTTTAGTGCTGCATACTGAATTTTCAATGTGTAGGCTTTAAAGACTATCCTATTGATTTATCTTATATTATTCATTAATTAATATCTTTAGTTACTAAAAAAAATCCTAATTTTCCTTGACGCTTCAAGATTCAAGTTTTCAGTATCTTCATTAACATTATTTCTTTGATTTAATGGATGTTCAGCATTTGTAATACAAAAGTGAGTAATTGATGGTTTTTTATATCTCTGTTCTTTCTTTGACCAGTTAGCCAAAATTAGATTTTTAACTGGCAAAACCTATCACACACATACTGATGTATAATGATTTATTTTATTTTAAATTATGGTTGAAGGTCTACTATGTTCAGGACACTATTCTGAGAGCAATAAGATAGCAATAGTGCACTGTGTAAGACCATTTCCTTCTAGAGGTATTACACTTACAAAAAGGTCCTCAAACATTCATGTACATATTAGAAGAGGAAAAGCTTTTGAAGACTTAAAAATCAAAAATTTGTTTGAGTTACATTTCTTCTTTCTTAGGTTTTTAACTGTAACAACACAGCAAATCTCTATAAGTCGCCATGTTTTTATATGTAGTATGGCCACACATATGTTAATTCACATATCAGGGAGTCCCTGTGAGGATTAAATGAAACATTTTTTTCATGTGAAAATCCTTTAAAATTTCTAAAAAAACTGTAGTATAATTTATTCACCCAAAATGAAAAACTTACATTCTTTTCAACATATCTTCAAATTATCAAAAACAATCTTTAAAAATGTCAAAAGATTAAACATTCTTATAGTCAGTACGCATTGCTTGGAGGCAATGTGATCTCTTAAATTGTGAACTAATTTTTAGTGTTATGTCTTCAAAAAAGATTAACAAAAGTTAAAAGAATCTTTTTTAGAAAAAATGAGTTCCAGTTATCTCAGATGTAAATTAAGGAAGATTACGTAAAAGCTCATTTATGAGCTTCCATAATAATTCAAAGACTTATTAGTTTCTACGTGTTTATAGTAAATGATAAATGGCATTTTGTTTATTTTTTCTTACAATTGCATTTAAACAGAATATCAAATTTTAGTTGATTATATAATTGAAGTAACATTATTTCTTCTTCCACCCCCCAATTTTCAAAACAAAACCTATGGTTTACTGTTTCTTTTTCACAATAAAAGCTGGGCAGGAAATTTAGTTACTAGAAGCAATAGGAACCACTCAGAAGGTTTAAAGAATCATGAAATATGCTATTTTGCATCCTTGAAAAAAGGAAAAATAGTTGTTTCAAGGACTAGTTGGAAAGTCATATTTGAAATGACCAAGATTGTACAAGATCAACCAAAGGTCAAATTCTTTTCCTGATTGAAATTTTCTATTATTTAAAATAGCTAGAGGAACGATGTATCTGCAAACGAAAAGAGAATATGTTATGTCAATAGAAATGGTAAATCTGTTTTTGAATTTAATTCGTTAGCACTGTAATTACTATTGCCCTCAAATTGATGAGCCTAGAGTTAGACTCTGGAACTTGTTAAGCTCTAGTGGAATATCTAAGACACCACTTTCTATTTGGTACCTACTTGCTGAAGAGATATTAAGTCCTACACCTGGTCTCCAGTGTGTACCTACTTTTCTGAGCCTTGTGAGGGTTCTCTCCTGATGATTACTGAAAACAGAAGTAACAACTTCCCCCCCCCGCCCCATTTTTCTTGGTATGAAGAGGGGGTTATGAGATTAAGAATAAACTACAACTGACCCTTGAACAACATGGATTTGAACTGTGCTGGCCCATGTATGTGGGGATATTTATCCATGATAAATACTACAGAACTACACTGTCTCTGGTTGGTTCTATCTAGGATGTGAAGGAAGCACAGATACAGAGGGCCAGCTGTAAATTATGTGAAGATTAATGCCACAATGTTCAAGCCTCAATGTATATAAAACCATACATGTATTAGCAATTACGGCAGAGTCTCCAAAGGATAAATAACCATTTCTATAATATATTCATGCAGATACATTGTTCCCAGTTGTTTTGTTTTTTCCTGGAAATGCAATCACATGAGGTTTGGGATCTTTATTGATTAAGTGACATATAAATCACTTCATACAAATGAAGGTCTTACATGGTGTATAATTGTTTACTAGCTATAGATCTATCTTTCCTTTCTTGATTGTGGGTTCTGAAGTAGGAGACATAGTTTCAAATCACCTTCTATCTCATTAGCTCTAGTTCCTTAGACAAATTATGGATTTTTTTTTTTAAATATGAGCTTCACTTGTCTCTTCTATTGAATGGAATTGGTAATGACATACCTCTCAAATTTAATCAGGATATGAATGACAAAATTCTAATATTTACTAATTTGCTTGTCACCTTTCTCCTGTCCACTGTCCACATTGGAACATTGAAAATGGCACATTAGTGGTTACAAAATAACTGAACAGGTCAAAAAATACATGAATAAGGGAATTCTTTTTAAATTAAATTGTAATTAAATATTTTAAAATAATATTATCTTGAGGTAATGTATCAGTGATCCTTCTAGATGATTTGGTTACCAAATCTAGTGTCATATATCAAGAAATTTGTGAATGAAAGTGGGCATGTTTCTTGATAAGAAAAAAGTAAACAAAGTAATTTTGAGTTAAGTGGATAATACACTCCATCCCACACTCCAATAAAAATGGACTCTTGCTAAATAAGGAGAAAGTATGGATTATTTGAAAATTATCATCCGCTGCTTACTTGGTGTTCAGAACTATTCCAGATGCTCAATTTGTCTCATTTAACATTTAAAAAAATTTGGTGAAGAACATTCTGTTATTAGCTGAAGTCCTGTTAGTGATAGAGTACTCAATCTAAGCATACAGACATGCACACACACACAACTAGAATTTTTAAAAGTTTCTTTAAAATGACTGCAACTTTTTAAGAAAAAAATTATGATTATTTGATATCTGAGTTAATTACCTCTCTTGTTAGCATGAACAAGTATGAATAACTTCTAGACCCAATAATTTTCTTTCTCTTCTCCTCTATGCTCAGTTGTTCATTCATGTCCAGCTCTTTGGGACTGCCTGGACTGTAGCCCACCAGTGTCCTCTGTCTGTGGGATTTTCCAGGCAAGGATACTGATGTGGGCTGCCATTTCCTACTCCAGGGGATCTTCCTGACCCAGGGATTGAATTCATGTCTCCAGCATCTGTTGCATTGGCAGGCAGATTCTTTACTATTGCACCACTTGGGAAGCCCCCTTCTAAATTATATACTTTGTTAATTATTTCAGTTATGGTCTTGGCTTTTAAATGTTTGTTCATATGAAAGAGTTTATTATTCTTAATTTTTGGATGATTATTCAGCAGGGTTTAGTCAGTTCAGTTGCTCAGTCCTGTTCAACTCTTTGCGACCCCATGGACTGCAGCAGGTTTAGAATTCTAGTTTAACATTTAGTATTATGCAGCATTGTGAAAGTTTTGCTCTTATAAGTTTTCATAATGCCATGTTGTTTGTATTGCACAAGAACTCTATTGTCAGCCTACTTGCTGTTACTTTTCCGATAAATATACCTTTTCTGTTGAATATCTTTATATTCTGTCTTTATTCTGAATGTTATGTGTTGTTGACTCATTTTAATTTACCTTTACAGCACATAGTATGTATCTTTAGTCAGAGTAGTCCTGTCATTGTATTTCTGGAAAATCTTGATTTTTTTCCTTCTAAAAATGAGCTTCCTTATCACTTCTTTTTATTTTCTTTTTCTAGAACTTCATTATGCTAGAGTTTGCCAACTTAACTAATTTCTTTTGATGATTCTTTTGTGGTTTTATTCCTTCTTTTTTTTATATATTTCATTCTGGGTTGTAGTCTCTATTTTAGTTCTCTAATTCCCTACTTCAATGTGACTGTTTCAGATATTATACTGCCTATTGAATTATTTAGATGACTATATATATTTTACATACATAAATTTAATATTTCCACTTATTCATCTGCATCTATTGAATAGAATTCAGTTTTTTCTTATTTGTATGGATGCTATACTTTTTCTTTTTTAGGACTCTCAATTTACTTATTTTACAGCATTCTATATTGAACTCAAATATTTGCTAGAATAAACATATCTTCTGTTGCTTATTTGTTGGTCATTTTTTAAGTTTTGGATTTGAGTATGCTAGTTATAAATTCACCTTGAATTCTTCTGTGTATGTGTTTGTGTATATTTGTGTGTGTATGTTTGTGTATATGTGTTTGTATACGTTTGTGTGTGTATGTGTTTGTGTATGTTTGTGTGTGTTTGTGTGTGTGTGTGTGTGTCCCACGTTCACTTTCAGCTCCCTCTTTCTTGTCTGGTAGATTTTCAGGTGACTTCTTCTCACCCCTGTGGTTCTCAGTCAAACCAAGTTATAATTTCTATCTGGAATCCATTCTGGTGGTAATATTAGATACATTACAGATTTGATATCTAATGGATAATCAAGTGTCCAGGTCTTATTTATGGACTTAGAACTGGTTTACCAGGCTCTATAAAGTGATCAGGTTCATATAATAAATCAGAACCCAAACAGTGATCAGTCCAGGCTCTTCACCCGTTTTCACCTCAGGTTTGTTTTGAGTCAATGAACCTGGACACTTTCATACTTTCATTTCCCTATTTAGATCTTCTGTTGCCCCCTATTCACTATTTTTTTTTTAAAGGGACAACATTTATTCCTTTTCCAAATGTTACAGTAAAATCAGGTGGAAGAGAATGGTTTTAGCAGTTAGAAAAAAAAAAAAAAAGTACAAATCTGGGGTTTGGCCATTAAAAGTTATTTACAACAATGGGAGGGGGACCCCTATTCACTATTGTAAGATCAATTGTGATCTTATTCAAGGATGCTAGCCTGGTGGAGCCTATCAATTGTCTTCCATGTCCTCTAACTACTGACTGGGTTCAGCCATGGGAAGGCACAGCCAGAGATGGACGGGAAGAAAGAGAGAATGGATGAGGTATTATTACTTTGGGTACTTTTCTGAGTTGTCAGCAGAAACTTGGAGATGTTCTGCAGAGGGATTGGCTCTTTATCTCAAATAAATTGACCTACTTTTAATTGTATGAACCTATGTTCCATGTTGGTATGACACTCTTCCCTTTCATAACTTGGTGTCTAGATAGATGACAATTTTCCCTTATGGTAAATTATTTTTGCTACATTGCTTGACAATCAGTCCCTTTGTTAGACCTCCCTGACTTATCTGAATATCAGTGTACCACCACTTTCCTGCTGATTGACTGATGGAACATCTCTTTGCAGGAATTCTCTAGAACCCCTTGCTTGATTCTGAAGCAGTGGTCTCATTGCACATTCAGATCCACTTACCTCTTTATTTTTCTATTCTATACCTATCTGCTGCAATTCACTTTATATTTATTATAGTTTGCTATTATTCTTTAAAATAATCCCTCTATCATTGCTATGTGCTATTAGCAGAGCCTGGAGCAAGTTAGTTGTTCAGAAAATGAAATTAAAATATTATAGTGATTCCCTCTCTGCATGCAATGGGCTTCCCTGGTGGCTCAGATAGTAAAGAATCTGCCTGCAGTGCAGGAGACCTGGGTTCGATCTCTAGGTTGGGAAGATCCCCTGGAGAAAGGAATGGCTACTCACGCCAGTGTTCTTGCCTGGAGAATCCCAGGGAGAGAGGAGCCTGGTGGGCTACAATCCACGGAGTTGCAAAAAGTCGGACACAACTGACTGAGCAACTAACCCTTTCACTTTTTCCCACATATATGCAATATTAATGTTTTTGAGACAGGAAAAACTTAAGCTATTGCACCTGTGATAGATGGAGGAAAATAACTTCAAATTATCTAAGGAACTATTTATGGGAATGAAAGTTGAACAAGTGTTTTTAAAGGTCCATTTAGTGATAACACTGAAACTCCTAAAATGGTGTGGAAGGAGTACAATTATAAATAGGCTACTTTTGTCATATCCTTGCTTGTTGCATGATTTCATGCCCTAGGGTCCTGACAGATTCAGAACAGAAAGTCAGTAAGTGTGTGAGAAATTGGAGATGAATTGGAGCAGGGCTCTAGGGTCAGGCAGAGAGAGAAAGAGAGCTCCTGTAGAGACATGGCTCATCTATCAGCAACTCTTGGGCTGTTTCTATGATACCCCTGCTGGCTGTGATTACTCCACACCCTAAAGTTCCTAACAGTTGATCATGTAAATTATAATAAAGTGTGCAAACCTGCCCCAATGTACATACAGGCTCTGAAAACATCAGTGGGGATTTATTTAAGTAATTTGTTTTGTGATAATGACATAACATATTATTATTCAAAAAACCTGGATTCTAGATGATAACTGGAAATTTCAGCACTAAAGTTTGTTAAATCTACTTCTTTAATTTTCAGCTGCACAGTACTTTTTTAAGAATAAAGTTTTGTTTTTTTTTTTTTTAATGAAAAGAAAGCCAGATGGGCAAAGGGGTAAACTTAAGTTCTACGGATGTTTGTAAATCTCACCATAGTAAAAGAAAGAAAAACGTAGGAAAACTATATTTTTTCCTATATTTAGAAAATGTTTTTTCTAAATATAAGAAATATTTTTCCTATACTTAGAAAGGAAGAAAGAAAGAAAAGGATGGGCATGGATGAAGGAAGGAAGGAAGGCAGGATAAGAAAGGAGAAAATTCAGAGTCAACTTAGTTCTCATGCATGATACTCTTCCCAAATAAAAAAGGCATTGCTTGTGTTTAGTATTCAAATGCACTTGGTAGCCCATTTTTATGCTTTGTAATTAACCTCTTTTTGGCTCTTCCCAATATTTAGAATTTCCACAGCTCCACATGGCTTTTGTTTTTAATTCAGGTAACTTTATCACAAATCATATTTGTGTATTACCATATCCTAATTCTTCAGTTGTCAGGAGGGCTTTGCTTTGCTTAAGTCAGATTCAGCTGTGGTGAAACAGGCAGAATAAATATTGCCTGTGAGCGCGACTAGTTTTCTAAGGCCTAGGAGAAGTGACAATATCCAGTTTACTGATGAATTGCAGTGTAGCGGGAATGATGCTAGGATAAGTATTGATTTCTTTTCTGCATAGAAATCATTTTGCTACAGATGGTAAATTATCTTCATGAGCTGACAATCCATTAAGTATTATTTTGTGTGTCTCTTCCTTCATTATTGATTTTATTTATTTTACTGCTTTATGTTTTACTACCTTTAACAGAGGTTATCAAAGAAAAATGAGTAAAGGGAAAACTTAGTGGTGGCATCGCAATTAGGATGTAAATATGATAGAATGATTTTATTAGATAAAACTGAATTTTTGCCACTACCTCCAGGAATAGACTGTAAATAAAATAACTTAAAAGAATTGTATTATATCTTCTAGAAAAATATGTAAAAGTGTGACTTAAATTCTATTTTAAAATTGTTAATTTTACTTTGACACTTTGTATTATAATTAACACAATTTATTTTGTCTGCTGTTGACCATAATGTAGTTTTATTAATTTATTCATGACTGATCTGATATTTTATGTGTGAATGCAAAAAAAGACACTTTTAGAGTTTAACTCCCACAATCCTAACCTGTCAGCTTATATTTTTTATTATAAATGTGCAAATTTAAAATATGTCATTATTGGTTTGTGTGTATTCATTTAATTTATTTATATTGCTGCATCTCAGAGCAACAGTTTAAATATGTAGTAAAATGTTACATTGTCAAAAGTTTGGATTTTTATGCATTATTACTTCTGCTCTTTTTATATTGGCTGGCTTCATTTTTCTCGAAATGTGATAGAAGCACAGTAATTATGAGGTATATGAGAAAAAAACATATATTTCAAATTAGCTTGCAAGAACTGGAAGAAAGTACATCTCTATTATGTATGAAGGCATGAAAATAAAGATACAGAACCAGAAAACCGTTAAGTACCAAGAGAAAAGGAAATGCATATTTTTTTTTCCCAAAGCAATGTAACATAAAGGAAGCAAGAGGCTAAATTTCAAAGAGAAAATTAAAATCAGATTGAAAATCATAATGAAAATTGAGATTGTGGGAAACTAATTTTAGGATGTGATGAAGTGATAGGATAATTTAACTATATTCAAGTATAACATGAAGACTGAGGGAGAGACAAGGAAGATAACATGGTCTGTAGAATGGATACAGCTAGAAAATGAAAAGATAGGTGTGGAGGAAAGAGAATGCTAATCCAGCTTAAAAATTGTGTTTTCTGATTTAGAGGACAGAAGGACAGGAATACAACCATAAATTTAAGTAGTATTGTAGACAATATTCTGAATGTTGAGTTTTTTTTTTCCATTTATTTTTATTAGTTGGAGGCTAATTACTTTACAAAGCAATATTCTGAATCTAAAAAAAAAATTCTTACTAAGATCTAAGTAAGAACATAGAATGCGCACATTGTTAAGAAAGATAAAATCTCACATGTCAGTAACTGTGTATGTACTGATTGAATAAAAAAACTTCTACATTTTATCTAATATTTCTTGAGTCAGTCTTGAACATAGTAAAATAGCATCAGTGGTACATACCTACCCACCCACTTAATAAAAGCAATCAAGGAATCTTAGCCATGTATTGGTGTTTATGGGTACATGTGGGTATATGTGCATATATGTATGTATGGATAGACAGATAGGTAGGTAGATAGAAGATAGATACATGTATTTTTGCATGTATGTGTATTTATACATATGCATGTATTTGTATATGTTTACAGAGATTGTAAGTATATGTTTATATGCACACACATATACAATGCACATACATGCATATATAATGAAGTATAAATAGTGCATTTATTTAAAAATCTATTTATAATTATATTGTTATAAAATATCATCATTGTGTGTGCTTAGTTGCTCAGTCGTGTCTGACTCTTTGCGATCCCATGGATCATAGCCTGTCAGACTCCTCTGTCCATGGGGATTCTCTAGGTAAGAACACTGGAGTGGGTTGCCATACCCTCTTCCATGGGATCTTCCCAACCCAGGGATTGAACCCTGGTCTCCCACATTGCATATGGATTCTTTACCATCTGAGCATTAGGAAAGCCCATAAATTATCAACATTATTTTAATTTAACAAACTACATGTGTAATTGCAATTCACATGCTATTTATATTTTAGCTGTGTGAAGTTGCAACTAAGTATATTATATTAATTTCTGAAAATTATACTAATAGAGGTTTAGATTAACTGACTGACTACAATCACAATACTTTAATTGAAATCTTGTCTCCACCTCTTGCTAGTTGTGTGAACTTGGCAAGTTACTCAGTTTTCATTGCTTCAACACCTTCATCTCTAATAAGGAATAGCAATCATACTTACCTGATATAATTATTGTGACAGCTAAGTATAATAAAATATGTAAGATATTTAGCATATAGGAAGCATTGAATATACATTTGCTAATGTAATTAATGTTGTTATTGTTTCTACTACTCTTCCTATTCTTGTGTCCTGTTTACACAACCTAGAACTCTCACTCAAGCAAATTTTTGTTAAAGGATTGAGTATGTCTGAAGTTAATAAACTGAAATCTTAAGAAAACTCCAACACACATACAAAATACCATTTTCCTCAAAAATAATTATGAGTTATTAGTAGAAAATCACTTAGGTAAAATTGTTGAAAAAAGACTGACATATTACCAAAAAATGTTACAGAAATATAAACATGATTTTTTACTGGTTCTGTGTTCACTTTACCCTTGCTTTAGCATTAAATTTGATTTGTTTATGTTTGCACATACACACACACAAAAACAACATTTTAAGGAAGAACTAACATGTATAAAAGACAACATTATTAAATATTAAAATTATGTATTTTGTTACATATATTTGAGGATAATTTTTTAAAGATAATAAAAATAAACTACTAATATAGGGCAAAAATTTTGACACCTACATTGTTTTTAGTGTATTGAATTTATAAAATTAAAAAAAAAAATTGAACCTTAGTTTTATGTCAGATACTGCTGGAGTAAATTTTTACCTGTACTAAGTCACACTCCATTTAACAGTTACTATTTTGATCTTTATCTTATGGAATAAGAAAGTGAGTACAAAGAAATTTAATATTCTGATGGTTTTTTAGCTACTAAGTAAAAAAATTGATAAGTATAACCTAGTACCTTGTTTTCAATATCTGTTTTCTGCCTCTATTTTTCCTATCATTTTTCTTATCATTGGATAATTTTCTTTCCTCACTAAATGGGGCTGAAAAAGGATGAAAATATAGCATATTACATAGAAAAGTAAATATATATATGTTTTAGTACATATAATATTATTAATTGTTCATGTTTTTTGTCTTAGTCATCAAAACTTTAAGAACATTTATTAAATAGAAGCAGTTGTTTCCTGTTTCAGTAATGCGATGATCCTGGAAAGAGTGATAATATGTACATTTGTAGCTTATACTCCCTGGTGGCTGAGGTGATAAAGAATCTGCCTGTATTAAGGGGACCCTGGTTCAATCCCTGGGTCCAGAAGATCCCCTGGAGAAGGGAATAGTTACCCACTTAAATATTCTTGCCTGAAGAATTCCATGGACATAGGAGCCTGGTGGGTAACAGTCCATGGGGTCAGACAAGACTAAGCAACTAACACTTCTACTGTTTTTAAATTTCATACCACTTATACAATTACTGTCATAATAACATAAATGCAAATGAATCCTGTCAGCTATGGGCTTACCTGCTGATTCAGATGGTAAGGAATCTGCCTGTAATGCAGGAGACCCTAGTTCAGTCCCTGGGTCTGTAAGATCCCCTGGAGAAGGAAATGGCAAACCACTCCAGTATCCTTGCTTGGAAAATCTCATGGGTGGAGGAGCCTGGCGGGCTGCAGTCCATAGGATCGCAAAGAGTCAGACAGGACTGAGTGGCTAACACTTTCATAGCCATTATAATGCTTCTTCATAAATCATTTAGTTTGTTAAAGTTAATGAATTGCATCCCCCGAGAATATTTAAAAGTTTATTTTTAATGAAAAAATGCTGAGAAAAATATATCAAGTTTACTATTTTGTTAAATATTATACAGTGTAAATTATATGAATAAATTTATTTTGTTTCACTTTTTTCAAACATTAAATGTCAAACATTGGAAATATATTTAAAAGCATTTAAAAACCTTTAATGATAAATACAAGTTTAACTGATTTTATTAACAAATATGTACTTAATCTTATTCAATTGATTGACAGTATTAAGGATGGGATAAATCTATAATACTTGCTATTAAACACTCATTGGCTTTTCATGCTTGAAATGAGATCTTGTATGTTTATGGGTACAATTACTAGATGCATAAATATAAGGTGGTAAAAATGGATGGCCTCTACCTATAAACATTAATTTTATCAATGTAGTAACAGAAAATAAAAAGAGAATTTTCTCTTATCATTACTGGATATATTCAATCTGATAATTTGGTCTACAACCAATAGAAATACAAAGTCAATTTGGCTTAAAGTATACATTATGTATCATTTCATGTAACAGAAATTTTAGAGCTTATTGAGATTTCAGATGTACTTTATTGAGATATCACCAGAAACATAATTTTCTTCTAGTTTTCTCATCTGCCATTCATTGTGTTGATTGTGATAATTTCAAACACAGTATTTTAATATCTAAAAGATGACAAGGAATCATCTTTTTCTCTTATCATCAGACTCACCTTCACAATTCATTGGTCAGATTTGGATGGATAAACCAATTCCTGACAAGAGAAATAGGGCTATCACGAGAAATATGCACAATCATCTACATGCAAAATATTTAGGGAATTAGGTAAAATGCAAAAAACAGTGTGTATTAAAAAAAAATTACCAGTTGAGAAGTCCAAAATGGTTTTATTGAAGGAGTATCTCTGTAATACGTTTTGCAAAATATAAACATTTGATTCACATTTTTTTTGTTTGTTTCACTTTACTATTACTCTTGAAAATAATTTAGTTGTCCAAAGGCTGTTGAAAATTGTTTCTCTAGATTTCAATGTGCTAGATAAACTGTTAGCTAATGTTTTTACTAGAATTTCATACTTGGTATTTCAGTGCATTTTTTCCCCACCTATGTCATATATACTGGATGTTGCCAGTAAAACAAATGATAAGCCCGAACACGGCCATTTTGGACTTACTTCCATAGTAATACCTTTCTGCAATTATTGCACATATTTATTTTCCTAAATCACTGCCCCCAATTTTTTTTTCAAAATTTGCACTGCATCACTTTTTCTCCTTCAGCTTCAATGGCTAAAACAGTTTCTAACCCAGTGTTGCTAAATGGAAAAATGTATACAAATTGATGCAAAGTAAGGAGGGGATGAAAAAATTTTTAAAAAAAATTATAGAATACTGAATTTACGAGCTTTGTAGTATACCCAGAGATATATGAATATAGTTACTTTTAAAATAATTATATTAGGTAAAATATATAGTTTTCTTGTTAATATAGCAAGGACTTTATTTCACTTGTAAAATTGTCAGCATTCATCCTATTTGCCATTTAATGTCTTCAATAACATCTAATTGGGGCCTCATCATTGTCCTTTGCTCTAGATAACATCCTGTATTACTCAGCTTCTTTTGTGGCATGTGTAGTTATTTTTCCTCTGTAACCTTTTATTGACTGCCAGAAATGTCTATTAGCTTGATCTTCTCTTTCTTATTTAGTTAGCTATTCCTTTAAAACATAAGTCCAGCCAGATGTAATGATAAGCAGGCAGATGGCTCTAGAGTGATTCTTTTCTGATAAGGAAGTAGTTTCTTTTGAAGATGTGACTCTACAACTATCCTGGCCCAAGGCATAATTTATGATTTGTCAACTTGTATAGGATGCTTTTCAGTCTCATGATAATAGAAAAAAATTGAACATAAACAATGATATTAAAAAAAAGAACCTGAATTTCTGTGTGAATATTGCATTTCCTGCCAGCAGGGGTACATAAGTAACATATTTGAGTGGAAAATTGAATCAATTTGAAGAAATAAAATATCACTGTTAGTAACTATCCAATCAGTACAGATTGAGAAATTTGATATCCTGAAACTAAATTTATATAGCGTTATTGGAACTCCATTTGATTTTATTGGGGACCTTTATAAATTCCATAAATTCTGAAGTCCACTATATTTATAAAGTCTGTATTTTCTTTTTTTTAGTAAATATTGTATATGTCAGTTCAGTTCAGTTCAGTCACTCAGTCATGTCTGACTCTTTGCGACCCCATGAACTGCAGCATGCCAGCCCTCCCTGTCCATCACCAACTCCCGGAGTTCACCCAAACCCATGTCCATTGAGTCAGTGATGCCATCCAACCATCTCATCCTCTGTCATCCCCTTCTCCTCCTGCCCCCAATCCCTCCCAGCATCAGGGTCTTTTCCAATGAGTCAGCTCTTCGCATCAGGTGGCCAAAGTACTGGAGTTTCAGCTTCAACCTCAGTCCTTCCAATGAACACCCAGGACTGATCTCCTTTAGGATGGACTGGTTGGATCTGCTTGCAGTCCAAGGGACTCTCAAGAGTCTTCTCCAACACCACAGTTCAAAAGCATCAATTCTTCGGTGCTCAGCTTTCTTCACAGTCCAACTCTCACATCCATACATGACCACTGGAAAAACCATAGCTTTGACTAGATCGAGCTTTGTTGGCAAAGTAATGTCTCTGCTTTTTAATATGCTATCTAGGTTGGTCATAACTTTCCTTCCAAGAAATAAGTGTCTTTTAATTTCATGGCTGCAATCACCATCTGCGGTGATTTTGAAGCCCAGAAAAATAAACTCAGCCACTGTTTCCACTGTTTCCCCATCTATTTGCCAAGTGATGGGACCGGCTGCCATGATCTTCATTTTCTGAATCTTGAGCTTTAAGCCAACTTTTTCACTCTCCTCTTTCACTTTCATCAAGAGGCTCTTTAGTTCTTCACTTTCTGCCATAAGGGTGGTGTCATCTGCATATCTGAGATTATTGATATTTCTCCTGGCAATCTTGTTTCCAGCTTGTGCTTCCTCCAGCCCAGCGTTTCTCATGATGTACTCTGCATATAAGTTAAATAAGCAGGGTGACAATATACAGCCTTGACGTATTCCTTTCCCGATTTGGAACCAGTCTGTTGTTCCATGCCCAATTCTAACTGTTGCTTCCTGACCTGCATATAGGTTTCTCAAGAGGCAGGTCAGGTGGTCTGGTATTCCTATCTCCTTCAGAATTTTCCACAGTTTATTGTGATCCACACAGTGAAAGGCTTTGGCATAGTCAATAAAGCAGAAATAGATTTTTTTTCTGGAACTCTCTTGCTTTTTCAATGATCCAATGGATGTTGGCAATTTGTTCTCTTGTTCCTCTGCCTTTTCTAAAACCACCTTGAACATCTGTAAGTTCACGGTTCCATGGAGAAGGAAATGGAAACCCATTCCAGTATTCTTGCTTGGAAAATCCCATGGACAGTGGAGCCTGGCGGGCTACAGTCCACTGGGTCGCAAGACACTTCTTAGAGACTAAACCACCACCATTGTGTATTTACATATGAAGAATGATAGTCCATATCTTCTAGAAGTTGTCAAAGGTCAATACCTACTTATATTTGATTTATTCAGCATTTGTTGTTGTGTTTTAAAAGATTTATTGAAGATCAAGTCAAGACAACACTTGATGCAATAATGACAGATGTCAGTATGTTGAAATCTTTGAGGAATTGTGATTCATACTTGTTTAAGGAATTTAATACAGGATTAAAATTCACTGCCTTTTTTTAAAAGAGAGATTTTAAAATGCAACCTATTTTACTATGGACTGGGAGGAATGCAAATAGGAACCATTACTAAATGGTTACAAGTTACTGTTTGCAGTAATGAAAAAGTTTTGGAAATATACAGTGTTGATGACTACAACATTGTGAATGTAACTAATATCACTGAATTTTATACTTAATTATAAAGGTAAATTTTTATGTTTATGCAATCTTTAGCACATTCAAAGTATTCAGGAAAGCAAAACAAATGTGAAGACATTTATAAATATATATTCAATAAACACTTCTAAGTCATAGTGTAAATCCAATATAAAAGAAGAATTTTTAGTATAATAGTAGGATGAATCAGGTACATTTCCTGCCTGTTCTTTGTTGAGAATTTTAGGCAGCACTTATAGGCAGAAGATATGTACAAATGGAGCACTCTCTCCCTCACTCTATGTGTGTATGTGTGTCTCCTGTCTATCTCTCTGTTCAAAGTAAATTTAACAATATGTTTTAATGCTTGGTATATACATAATCCATCTTACCTTTAATAATAAGCTAAAAATTTCTTTAGAAAATGATTTTCAGGTTACTAAATCTCTTTCTTTTCTTCAGGCATATTTTTCCTAACCTATCAGTAAAACTCAAGTTGAAGGTTAGAATTACTTTGCCATTCTTGCTTACTTCAGTATTTTAACTGATAATTTTGTGTTTTAAATTTTCCTCAGTACATAAAGCTTTAATACTGTTTTTAATATTTACTTCCCTAGGGATATAAAATAATTTTTGGTATCTGATATCCATTTTAATGTGTAAAGCATCATGAATAATTAAATTAAATAATTATGCATCTTTGTGCTAAAAGGAACAATTTTAAAATTTAACAAGTAAAACGCACTTAATGATACTCTTAAATCTATTTTCAAAATCTCCCTTTGAAGTATGCTGCATATCTGCCTATTCTAAGAAAATGCAAAGGAAAACAAGTGAATTATAAATTACAATGTTAATCTGATGCCATTGCAATAATAATTATTATGGAGAGAAGATGTAGACCTTTTGTCCCTAAAAACCTGCAAATTTATAAAAATTTACAGAATTGCATACATGAATATGAATCTATGAGTATAAACTAATAGATTAGTATAAAGAATTACTAAACTCAAATACACATTTGTGTACACTAAGTGATATAAGGCATCCATCAGTTAGTAAGCCATTCTCTCAAGTACTGAATTGATAATGTTAATTCTCAAAGTCAAAGCATCTCACACTTCAAAATATTCATATATTGAGCAATATTCCAAATATGTAGTTTCTCATACAGTTGTTTCATCTTCAAATAATTCATTTTCAAATGACATTTACCTAAATTTTTTCACAATAAAATAAAAATAAACTTTGAATTAGCATTTTGGTGTTCAAATTTTAGTCTTCCCCTTTAATAATTATATGGTCACTGGAAATGCATTTGGTCTCTACAGTTACTGCATCTATTAGATATACATGTTCATAATAGCTAGAGTTGCTGAAAGTTTCTAAAAGAATTTAAAAGAAAATTCATTCAGAAGCTATTGGTAAGCAATCATATAGAGTAATTTTTAAAGTTTTGTCATAATTTTAGGGCCAGTGTTAAGGAAAAGCTATCACTTAATTCTAGGTAAGTGATGTAATCTTTGCTGTTGCTTCTGTTTAGTCACTAAGTCGTGTCTGACTCTTGGCAACTCCATGGACTGTAGACCATCAGGCTCCTCTGTCCTTGGAGTTTCCCAGGCAAGAATGGAGTAGGTTGCATTTCCTTCTCCAGGGGATCTTCCCAACCCAGGGACTGAACTTTTGTCTCCTGCTTGGCAGGCAGATTCTTTACCGCTGAGCCATCCAGGAAGCATCACCAATTTAATCTTTACTACATTGGAATATGTGATATAGTTAGATATATTTAATGATATTTTTATAAATATAGTCTTTAGCTCTTCATACATTCTGTTTAAGACATAAAATCTTGCCCATCTACATGACTTCCATAACAAAACATGGGTATGTGCAGGTGGTTCCTTAGAATTTTTCCTGATTCTTTTTCTTCTCTCATATTCTGTATAGCCTTGGAGTACACTTTATGGTATAAAACCCATGATCGTATACAAAATAACAGGTAACATAGGAATAAAAGAATTGGACAGTTAGCCATTAAATGGCATGATTTTTCTTTTTGGAAAAATCATGCCATCTAATGATTGGCATGATTGTTAGATGGCAAAGATGTGGAATATATCTCAGGTTTTAACACAAAAGTTTTCTTAAAAGAAAAATTTGTATCCATCTACTTATAAAGCATCATTTAAGAATCACTAGATATAAGGATATGTGTAGATTTTCTAATTAAGAATATGAAAAGATAGAAGGAAAGCTTGATTATACAACGTGATTGCAATTACCATTCTAGTCATCCATCAAATGCCTTGTATTTTATTCATTCAGTTATAATCCTTGTATTGTGATTTATGAATAATTTGATAAACTACCCTTTAATGAGTTTAGGTGAGTTGGCAATAACCTGTTAGGATATAAGATTTTCAATTGACTTTTAGTAAAATATTTTGATTCACAAGAGAAATCCTCTTGATGGAAAAGTCTAATGATATTGCAGGCTGCTGTGTGAAGTGTTACTCAGATCATGCCAGAGAAAAGTTGTTAGTACTACTTTGGTAAGCCATTCATTAAATCAACAGATATTTACTTAATGACATCTTTGTATACTCCTTCTTTATCTATTCGTCACTTAAAGTTGCATTGGTTAGTAGTGTTATCACCAAAAGTGACCATCTATTGAAACTGAACATCTGTCTAGGAACATGTCCAATTTATTGTCGGTGGTTTAGCAAAGTATCATTCCCATATTTTCTTCTGTATTTACTTCTATAAGCATACATATTAAACCGAATTGTGTAAACAAACATATAAAAACAAACTCTACCAAATCTTAGTTTGAAAATAAATTATTTAAAAATAATGCTTATTTTATATACCAAAAAACTCTCAGTGATTTGTTAATGTAAGACGTACAATTGTACTCATCTCACACACTAGCAAAGTAATGTTCAAAGTTCTCCAAGCAAAGCTTCAACAGTACGTGAACCGTGAACTTCCAGATGTTCAAGTTGGATTTAGAGAAGGCAGAGAAACCAGAGATCAAATTGCCAATATCCGTTGGATCATCAAAAAAACAAGAGCATTCCGGAAAAACATCTACTTCAGCTTTATTGACTATACCAAAGTCTTTGACCATGTGGATCACAACAATCTGTGGAAAGTTCTTCAAGAGATGGGAATCCCAGACCATCTTACCTGCCTCCTAGAAATCTGTATGCAGGTCAAGAAGCAACAGTTAGAACTGGAAATGGAACAACAGACTGGTTCCAAATCGGGAAAGGAGTATGTCAAGGCTGTACAAATTAATTTACAAAAGTAAGTTTACATATATTACAATCTTATACTTCTATGTGAAATACCTGGTATTTCTAAAAACAAATTGCAATAATCTGATTCAGCTGTAATATTGACAGGAACCGTCCTTTTAATCTGACTATGTTTTCTTGAAACAGCATTCATTTTTGTCTCTTTGTATAGGCTAAAGCAAAGCATAATTAAATACTGCATATTTCTACTTTATTAGTTTTTTTTTTCAGTACACGTTTTTTAATATTTTGCTACTGCATTTTGTGTAAAGAAATTAAGCATTGGGCAGGTTTGAGGGGTCTCCCAGAACCAATTCCCTGCAAATACCAAGGGGTAACTGTGGTTCTCCAGGAGCCGTAAGTGAGAGCATAGTTACCCCTACACTCTTGGAAGTAACAGTTGGAGGAAATAGAACAGAATAGAGCTCAGAGAAATGATCCATAATTTCTGATGAGAAAAAAAAGTGAGAAATCTTTTACAATTTCCTCATTAGATAACCTACAGGCAAAATGATTTATTAATATGTGAAAAATAGTTACTAAAGGTATATTGTAGATATTACTTGCTTTAAAAAGGCACTTAAACTACATAGCCTACTAAAAGTTAACATTCAGTTATGTATGTGTATGTTTTGCCTGGAAAAAATAACTGGGCATAGAAATATGTTTTTTAGACAAAAGCAAACAAGTTAGCAGTTGTTCATCAATGCGTGTCTTCAGACACTTTAACTGGCGTGTGTGTGTTTAAATCCAGAGTGCCGCAGTTAGTAGCAGCAATGCTTCACACACACTGATTCAGCATTTACTTTTTATTAAAAAACCCTAACTGTCTTCTCTCACGGTGTGAATGTGTCTGCCTCTAGGACTAGCACCATGTGTTGAATTCATTACAGTCTTTCATAGGATCCCAGGAGAGTTTATTCACAGATGTAGATTTATTGCCAACCACCCAGAACTGTTTGTTTGGCCTTCATTGTGAGCACAAAGACAAGGAATTATCCAGTGGAAATAATTCATAGCAGTGTATTAAAAATAATAAGCATTATTCCTAGTCAGTGATGCAGGAGGTTTATAGTTTCTGACAGCTGACTCTGGTTTTGTGGCAGCCCCCAGGATTTATGTGTAATATCATGTCTTTTCAATGTCTCACAGTAGAACTTAAGTTTTTACAGCTTGAAAGAAGGCTCTAGGTTGCTGGTACCATAGATCTATGCTATTTATTTTCCCATAAGTATTTTTAATTATTCAGTGAAGGATCCATTAAACAATCTCATCTATTTTTAACCAATTAAGTTTACATTAAAGATTTACCATATCATTCTAATAATAGAATGTTCCATGACACTTAACCAAGTACCCAGTACTGTGATTCTGAATCCTATAGTGCATATAAAGATCTAAAGTAAGTATGTTTTCAGAAAAACAGTAAATATATACATAGTTATCGCCTTACAAAGACTTAATAGTTTAAATATTAAAGTATTATAAAATTTATTCCTTTTTGACATTCAAATAAATAATAATAAATGAAAATATTCTTATCGAAGTAGAAATCTTTGGATTGACATTACACATCTTAAAGTCTGATCATGTAAGACAAAGGAGGCAGTACAATAGTAATTCACTGTAGAGTCAGAATACATATCATTTCTGTTTATCATCCAAACATGTTTAATAAAATGGAGGGTTTTTATATCTTTGTATTACTACATTCCTTGTATTGCTAAAGAAAAATATGAGATTAAAATAATTTATTAGAATAAGATAGTCTCAATTATATTTTTTGAATGGTCATAGGATTTATGAACCAAAGAGCTTTTAAAAACTATATATTACATACACTTCATTTTATTTAAAAAAAAAAAAGAAAAAACAATGCCCATAATGGCTTGTTCAAGGTAACCTAATATTAATAATATGAGAGTTAAATGTCATACCTTTATGCCTCTTAGTCCAAGGTTATTTCTACTTGTATTGTATTTTATAACCCCACACTCATAATGTATCACTTGTTATGTTGCACTCATATGCCATTTTCTCTAAAACTGAATGTCATAATAAATATTTATACATGCAGGATATGTTGCAGTTGGTTCCTGTTACCTCCTATATTCCTAGGAGGAAGAATGCAGCTTTGCCTTAATATTGACTTCCAGTAAGCTTATGTCTTGACTCTGACATATATTTAATTTTAAGCCTACTTACAAAACAATCGTTTCTATCTATGTCTAAGATTGCTTTTTCTGTTTTCATTTTGCTTTCTTTTTGAAATGTGCATATAGCTAGTGCTGTTTTCCTATTGATAAATTATTCCCCTATACCTTTTTAATCTTTCTCAACCCCTTCTCACTTTACTACACATAATGTCAGTTTGGAGTCAGTGTATATCAACGTGAAAAACAAGGAAACAAAATAAGAAAAAAAAAATCTCATGAGGGTTTAACTGCTGTGGGGACAAAATCAATGATACAGCTAACTCTATCTTTATTGTTATATACTGGAATTATAACATTCTGTTGTAAACTTCAGACAATATGAGAATTTCAATGTAAATGAAGATTTCCACAGATGGTTCTTTCACAAATTTGTCTCTCATTCATGGGTGACTTTTAGAAGCATAAGATTCACAATTCCAGGAATACTTTTTTTGTATATTCATTACTATTTTTATACAACTCACACATGTTTTTATATATATTGAACAGTGTATATATATGCATTTAGAGAGTTACATACTTTTGAAATACATGTTTAATAACCTATCAGTATATAATTGGCATTATCTATGGTTGGATTTCCTGGAAGCAGATTCTGAGGCAAAATTTCAAGTACACATAATTTATTGAAGAAGTGCTCCCAGGAATAGGAGTATGAGATTTAGCAAATAAAAACATGGCATGCCCAGTGAAATTTGAATTTCAGATAAACAGCGAATATTTACATGAAATATTCAGGACATACTTTTATTAAAATAATGTTCTTTTTTTTGAAATTAAAATTTATCTCAGAGTCCTTCTTTTTAATCTGATGACCTTAGTTAAGAGGGAAGTAGTAAAGAAAGATCTGGGAAGGGAAGGAACTAAGCATAAGTGTAGTATTAGTTGGATCCAGGCTTCGCCTGAATCTTTGGCAGTGCTGATTGTATGGGAGGTCTGAATTACCCCCGTGAAGCTGGCCCTGCACTCAGTCTGAGCTTTTGTATTAGCATGGCTCGGTGAGTGGCTGCAGGCTGTGTAGGGGAGAGGTGGGATTGTTGTTGTTCAGTCACTTGTCGGGTCCGACTCTTTGTGACCCCACAGACTGCAGCACACCATATTTCCCTGTCTGTCACTATCTCCCAAAGTTTGTTCAAACTCACTGCCTTTGAGTCAGTGATACCATTCAACCATCTCACCCTTTGTCACCCCATTCTCCTGCTTTTAGTCTTTCCCAGCATCAGGGTGGTCTGCAGTGAGTTGCTTCTTCATATCAGGTGGTCAGAGTGGTGGCGCTTCAGCATCAGTCCTTCCAGTGAATATCCAGGGTTGATATCCTTTAGGATGGACTGGTTGGATCTCCTTACTGTCCAAGGGACTCTCAAGAGTCTTCTCCAGCACCACAGTTCCAAAGCATCAATTCTGCAGCACTCAGCCTTTTTTATGATCCAACTCTCACATCCATACATGACTATTGGAAAAACCATAGCTTTGACTATATGGACTTTTGTCAGCAAAGTGATATCTCTGCTTTTTAATATTCTAAGATGGTCATAACTTTTCTTCCAAGGAGCAAGCGTCTTTTAATTTCATGGCTGCAGTCACCATCTGTAGTGATTTTGGAAACCAAGAAAATAATATCTGCCACTGTTTCCATTTTTTCCCCATCTATTTATCATTAAGTGATGAGACCAGGTGCCATGATCTTAGTTTTTTGAATGGTGAGTTTTAAGCCAGCTTTTTCACTCTTGTCTTGCATCTTCATCAAGAGACTCTTTAGTTCCTCTTCGCTTTCTGCCATTAAGGTGGTATCGTCTGCATGTATAACATTGTTGATCTTTCTCTTGGCAACTTGATTCCAGCTTGTGATTTATCCAGCCCAGCATTTTGCATGATGTCCTCTGCACAGAAGTTAAATAAGTGGGGTGACAGTATACAGCCTTGGTGTACTGATTTTCTAGTTTTGAACCAGTCCATTTTTCCATATCTGGCTCTAACTGTTGCTTCTTGACCTGCCTACAGGTTTCTTAAGAGACAGGTAAGGTAGTCTGGTATTCCCATCTCTAAGAATTTTCCACAGTTTGTTGTGAGCCACACAGTCAAAAGTTATATCATAGTCAATGAAGCAGAAATTGATGTTTTTTGGAATTCGCTTCCTTATATGATCCAGTGTATGCTGGCAATTTCATCTATGGTTCCCCTGACTTTTCTAAATCCAACTTGTACATCGGTTCACATACTATTAAAGCCTAGCTTGAAGGATTTTGAACATTACCTTGCTAGCATGTGAAATGAACCCAACTGTACAGTAATTTGAACATTCTTTGGAATTGCCCTTCTAACCTCCTGGATGGATAACTCCCATTTCAACAAGGGCAAGTCTCTAGAGAAGGTGGTAGCTTTGAGTGTTTAGTGGGCAGCAATCACATTAAATACAGACATATTTATGTGTTTAGGCATATAAACCTACCAAAATACCTCATCTTCCTTGCCAAAGATAAAATACCTAATTTTATCCTATCAAACAGTCTCTGGTTATCAAGAAATCATAAGGAATGCCTTATTATATCAGGTATTTAAGGCATCTCATAGTTAAAAGTTTAAGACAGTTGCAGCCTCTGCTTATTATTTTTACAGAACTTTGATTGCATGATTTGTTGAACAGAGTGAGATAACTAAGTTATCATCTGTTCCTAAGAGTTATACTCTCTAAATCAGTTGTAATTTGTGTAAACACTATATAAGAGTTTTAACTGGAGTAACCAGTTATATTGTAATATCTTTTGGGTTGTTATATTACTACTGATGTAGATTTTTCATTTCTGCACATTTAATGTCAATTTCAAAGATATTTCAGCTCTTAGAAGAATATGCTACGTATGTGGGTCTCTATGGTCTTTCCAAGTGGTGCTAGATCTGCCTGCCAATGCAGGAGACATGAGATGTGGGTTTGATCCCTGGTTTGGGAAGATCTCCTGGACAAGGAAATGGCAACCCGCTCTAAGTTTTCTTGCCTGGTGAATCCCATGGGCAGAGAAGCCTGGTGGGCTACAGTCCAAAAGGTCCCAAAGAGATGGGGAAAACGGAAGCACCTTAGCATAGCACAACACATGGGTCTCTATGCTAAGTGACATTTGCCTGGTCAAGGGACAAAAGAGTTGGCATCCAAGCAGCTGAAAACAGGTCAAAAGAATACAACAGAGGCAAAATTGAGTTAAGAAAAAGGAGAAGGCCAAATGAATTTTGATAGAAAATGACTGATTTCAAGTGATGGAAAGAAGAACCAACAAGGTCAAGCTAGGATTGAAGCCTCAGGTATATAGAGTCAAGTATAGACTCTAGTGAAAACAAAGTACAGAGTTGAGGGCAGGTTAGAGATAAATTATGAGATAAATTATGAAGGGTCATTTTAGTGAAGTTTACATGTGACTGGGACTACCTGGATTGAATATCTGAAGCTTGCTCTAAAGGACCAGAAGTTAAAGGGCTGCCTCACTCACACAGAAATTGTTTTAAAATGGTTAGTATTTCAGGAAATGCAATATCGTTCATCAAACTTCCCATCAACATAATGTTTTGTATTATTTAAGTAAATCAAGTAACTTATCTTGTTAAATAGTTTGACAATATTATTTTATTATAAAATTAAAATACATTTCTTCATAAGAATTAAAATTATGAAAATGTGCAGGAAGAAATTTGCCCTTAGTTAATCATTCCTAGGCAACAATTATTAACCCTTTTTTACTTTCTTCCTGACTTCTTGCTGTGTATATTCTTTTTACATAATTGTAATCAATTGGTGCATATAACATTAAATATGCTGATTAAAATTTCTGTTCTTCCTGATTATAAATAAATATTTGCTTATTGCAAGTAATAATTACAAAAACATAGAAACAAATGTAATGCAGAAGTGTAACTCAGAACCTAAAATAAAAATTGTGGCTAATTCAGTATTTCAAGTTGTTTATTATTACTGAAGACTTTAAAAATAGTGATATAATAATTCAAAATAATTTTATTTTCACAATAAAAAATATTATGATGATCTCTTGATGTGTGAAAGGATGAACTATTTTTAATTCTATTATAGCAAGTTCTATTGTAAGAAACCTAGCTATTATTTTTACAAGATAGAGAACTAAACAGCACATAATATTGTGTTAAGAGGTCATCAACAAATCAAGAGAACCTATGAGATCTGTGAAGGGTAATGAAGCTCAGGAAAACCACTATCTGTAACATGAAGAGTAGAGTCTCCTTCTCTATGTCACACCTTTGTTTTTGTTCATGGGTTCTGTATGAATCAAAAAACCCAAATGAATTCCCGAGTTTGATATCCCAAATGGTAAAGTAACAATAGCCATTTATATTTATAATGTTGAAAAATCAGAATATATTGCCAATTCTATAATAGTATATAGAATCCCCAAACTGTATATAATTTACTCATGTGTAAATGTAAACTCAGTGTCAGAGACACAAAATATCATTGATAGGAGATGATCTTAAGGAAAAAACACTGATCAAGAAACAATAATGCAAAGAATTATTGCTTATCAAAATTGCTTCTCAAAAATTGAGTGCCTAGTACTTCTGAAGTTAAATAATCTGTTAAGTTATAACCAGAAAAATAACTTGACATAAAAATCATCAACATGTATTCTAATATTTTAAAAACTAATTTTCCACTTGATTTATAGACTCATAATGTAAGAGCTAGAAAAGGGCTTAGAGATCATCTATCTAGTTCGGAGGCTTTTAAACTATCCTTAGTAGAGCTTCCAGATTTCACCAAGAAGACATCAGGGTATGAAGCTGATATCTACTGAGTGGCTCTAGGTCCTCTGCTCCCACTGGAACCGAAGCCCATCTACTTTGTAGCCCATATATACTGGACTTTTGCCTGGAATTTTATTTGGAAAAAAAAGTTTTAGATGATTTAATAAGGAGGTGAAACTTTCAGATTTCATTTGAGCATATTTTGGAGGGGGTGAATCCCAGGACGGGGGAGTCTGGTGGGCTGCCGTCTATGGGGTCACACAGAGTCGGACACAACTGAAGCGACTTAGCAGACTTAGCAGTATGTTATATGTGAGAAAGTAATGGTCATTCCAGTCAAGTTCACATACTGGTTAATTCAAAACCAACACTAAATCTTCCAAAAGTGCTAAGTTCTTTCCACTGCACTTCTTCACTGCGTGCACTTGAAGATCTGTCTTCTAAAAGTGCTAAGAGAGTATTCTGCTCACTGCATCTTAATTATGTGTATGAAATATGCAGAGTAGTTTGGGGTATGGAGAACATGAAAGTTCAATCATTATAAACAGATGATATTCTTAAATTTTTATGATAAGTTTTAATCCCCAAAGTTCATTTCTATGGTTGGGAACATTATAACTTTGATAACTTCTGCCTAAAGTCTAAAAGAAATGTTTCAAGCTTATTATTGAAAAATAAGTACATCACTACTACCGTTTAAAATATGCAATCATTCAGCAGCCTAAAAATAAAAAAGCTTTTGACTGAGTTAACCTACCGTCCCAGAATCTTTTTACCTTTATCTGTCTTGTGAGTGAAGAATTAACTAATATAACATAGTTCTTTCTATCCTGTGTTGTTAAGGATACTTTACCTTGCAGATTGCAAGAAATGCTCATTTAACTAATTTAATCAATAAGGAAATTTATCATCATACATATAGAAATTGCAGAGATATGGTAGACATTGAAGTTTGTTATTTCAGCAGTTCAGTTATGTTTTCTATGACCCAAGATCTCTCAATTTTACTCTAGTGCTCTCAAGGTTGATGACATTTTTTTTAGACATTCAAGATGTCTAAAGAAGTTTTGAGTGTTATATCCAGACCCAGGGATGTCCATAGATAGTGGGAATAAAGGTAACTTCTTAGTCTTTCTTATAGCAAGTGCTTTTATAGAAGCAATCCAGCTGACTTGCCATGGTGTCTTGTGGATTACAGTTCACTCGCATGAAATATACTTTTACCAGTCAATGCAAGGAAGATGAACTGAACCAGCTTTGCCTTCTCGGGGGACTGCATATAGGTTCAGTTTACCAGGAAATGCATAGCTGTGTGCGTGGCACATGGGAGTAGCCACCTGGATAAAATCTGGAATCTATGACTAAAGAGAGAGCAGGAATGGGTGATGATTAGGCAAATATCTGTGTCCACTCCACAATGCTCACAGCATATGGCTATGTTTATAATCAGCAATTATGAATGGTAATGATATCAGACAAAGTAAAACTAATCTGAATTTGAATAGAATTCTCAAATGTCACTCTAGGCATTCCTACCCAAGCCTTCTCTACCCATTTAAACTTTTGTTAGAAATTAGCTGAAAATAGCGGAACAGATTTGCATTGGTAATATTAATATGAATACTTACAATGAGTTAAATATTTAGGCATCATGATGCTTAATGATACATTGATTAGAGAGAAAACTAAAAGCTGAAGCCAAGTAACCAAATGACCTCAGGAAATTGGCATAGATAATGACTAAAGCCTTTGCCAAACTGCAGACCTTCCCTGTCCTTGACCACTTGGAGGCTTTAGCCAGCTCTTATATTCAGTTGAGTTCAGTTCAGTTGCTCAGTAATGTCTCCCTCTTTGTGACTCCATGGGCTGCAGCACGCGAGGCCTCTGTGTTCATCACCAACTTCTAGAGTTTACTCAAACTCATGTCCATTGAGTCGGTGATGCCATCCAACCATCTCATCCTTGGTCATCCCCTTCTCCTCCTGCCTTCAATCTTTCACAGCATCAGGGTCTTTTCAAATGAGTCAGCTCTTTGCATAAGGTGGCCAAAGTATTGGAGTTTCAGCTTCAATATCAGTCCTTCCAAAGAACACTCAGGACTGATTTCCTTTAGGATGGACTGGTTAGATCTTCTGCAGTCCAAGGGACTCTCAAGAGTTTTCTCCAACACCAGAGTTCAAAAGCATTGATTCTTTGGTGCTCAACTTTCTTTATAGTCCAGCTCTCACATCCATACATGACCAGTGGAAAAACCATAGCCATGGCTAAACGGACCTTTGTAGGCAAAGTAATGTCTCTGGTTTTTAATATGCTGTCTAGGTTGGCCATAACTTTCCTTCTAAGGAGTAAGTGACTTTTAATTTCATGGCTGCAGTCACCATCTGCAGTGATTTTGGAGCCCAAAAAAATAGTTAGCCACTGTTTCCCCATCTATTTGCCATGAAGTGATGGGACCAGATGCCATGATCTTAGTTTCCTGAATGTTTAGCTTTAAGCCAACTTTTTTACTCTCCTCTTTTACTTTCATCAAGAGGCTTTTTAGTTCTTCGCTTTCTGTCATAAAGGTGGTGTCATCTGCATATCTGAGGTTACTGATATTTTTCCCAGCAATCTTAATCCCAGCTTGTACTTCATCCAGCCCAGCGTTTCTCATGATGTACTCTGCATATAAGTTAAATAAGCAGGATGACAATATACAGCCTTGATGCACTCCTTTCCTGATTTGAAACCAATCTGTTGTTCCATGTCCAGTTCTAACTGTTGCTTCCTGACCTGCATACAGATTTCTCAAGAGGCAGGTCAGGTGATCTGATATTCCTATCTATTGAAGAATTTTCCGCAGTTTATTGTGATCCACACAATCAAAGGCTTTGGCATAGTCAATAAAGCAGAAGTTGATGTTTTTCAGGAATTCTCATGCTTTTTTGAATATCCAGCAGATGTTAGCAATTTGATCTCTGGTTCCTCTGCCTTTTCTAAAACCAGCTTGAACATCTGGAAGTTCACGGTTCACATATTGTTGAAGCCTGGCTTGGAGAATTTTGACATTATTAGCATGTGAGATGAGTGCAATTGTGCAATAGTTTGAATATTCTTCATTACCTTTCTTTGGGATTGGAATGAAAACTGACCTTTTCTAGTCCTGTGGCCACTGCTGAGTTTTCCAGATTTGCTGGCATATTGAGTGCAGCACTTTCACAGCATCATCTATTAGGGTTTGAATAGCTCAACTGGAGTTCCATCACCTCCACTAGCTTTGTTTATAGTGATGTTTCCTAAGGCCCACTTGACTTCACATTCCAGGATGTCTGCCTCTAGGTGAGTGATCACACCAAGGTGATTATCTGGGTCATGAAGATCTCTTATGTACAGTTCTTCTGTGTATTCTTGTCACCTTTTCTTAATATCTTCTGCTTCTGTTAGGTCCATACCATTACTGTCCTTTATTGAGCCCATCTTTGCATGAAATATTCCCTTGGTATCTCTTAATTTTTTTGAAAAGATTTGTAGCCTTTCCCATTCTATTGTTTTCCTCTATTTGTTTGCACTTATCACTGAGGAAGGCTTTCTTATCTCTCCTTGTTATTCTTTGGAACTCTGCATTCAAATGGGAATTTCTTTCCTTTTCTCTTTTGTTTTTGACTTCTCTTCTATCACAGCTATTTGTAAGGCCTACTGAGACAGCCATTTATCTTTTTTGCATTTGTGTTTCTTAGGGATGGTCTTGATCCCTATCTCCTGTCCAATGTCAGGAGCTTCTGTCCATAGTTCATCAGGCACTCTGTCAATCAGATCTAGTCCCTTAAATCTATTTCTCACTTCCATGGTATAGCCATAAGGGATTTGATTTAGGTCATACCTGAATGGTCTAGTGGTTTTCCCTACTTTCTTCAATGTAAGTCTGAATGTGGCAATAAGGAGCTCATGATCTGAGCCACAGTGGACTCCCAGTCTTGTTTTTGCTGAGTATATAAAGCTTCTCCATTTTTGGCTGCAAAGAATATAATCAATCTGATTTCAGTATCAACCATCTGGTGGTGTCCATGTATAGAGTCTTCTCTTGTGTTGTCGGAAGAGGGTGTTTGCTATGACCAGTGCGTTCTCTTGGCAAAACTCTATTAGCCTTTGCCCTGATTCATTCCGTACTCCAAAGCCAAATTTGCCTGTTACTCCAGGTGTTTCTTGACTTCCTACTTTTGCATTCCAGTCCCCTATAAAGAAATGACATCTTTTTTGGGTGTTAGTTCTAAGAGGTCTTGTAGGTCTTCATAGAAACATTCAACTTCAACTTCTTCAGCATTACTGGTCGGGACATAGACTTGGATTACCGTGATATTGAATGGTTTGCCTTGGAATAGAACAGAGATCATTCTGTCGTTTTTCAGAATGCATCCAAGTACTGCATTTGGACTATTTTATTGACTATGATGGCTGCTCCATTTCTTCTAAGGGATTCCTGCCCACAGTAGTAGATATAGTGGTCATCTGAGTTAAATTCACCCATTCCAGTCCGTTTGGGTTCGCTGATTCCTAGAATGTCGACGTTCACTCTTGTCATCTCCTTTTGACCACTTCCAATTTTCCTTGATTCGTGGACTTAACAATGCAGCTTCCTATGCAATAGTGCTCTTTACAGCATCGGACCTTGCTTCTATAACTGGTTATATCCAGAACTGCTCTTATATTACCATTATTTAAGTAGTGTTATCATGGAACCCTGTATGGCATTGAGTGTTATGTCAGGAAACCAAAATGTATTCTTGAAAATGAAGCTAATATTGTTATGATCATCATAAAAAATAATTTATATGAGAAGATTGGATGAAAGCAATGAAGATATAAAATAGATTATGAGCAATGATAGACAATATTTACGGAAGCCTTACAGGCAACACTTTAAGTGACCAAATATAAGTGAAGTTCTGCAACAAATATAGAAGGCAGGTGCTGTTATTATTTGAAGAAGGAAATGACTGTTATTATTGTTATCATCCTCAGTTTATAGATGAGACAGCCAGCAAGTCACAGAAAGGATGGGAAAGTCATGTGGTTAGTAAGTAGCACAGTGGGTAATACCACGCAAGTTACATGGTACTAGAGCCCACATATTCTGCTAGTACCATAGCATCTTTTTGAATAGAGACATAAAGGAGAAGAAATATATAACTTCAGATGAAGAACTGGCTTTACTGCTGAAATGAGAAAGGCATTTATGGACTTAAGAAATTATTTGGCAAATCTTAATTATTTTAATGTTCTAGATGCTACAAAAAAGAATGTATATAAATTATTTTAGTATATCATTTAAATAGTGGCTTAATTTTCTGTTCATAGTATAGTATGTGCTTATTTATATCACTGAATGAAATCTTTTAAAGCTATGCTGCTTCCATTCATTTCCAGACGATGTAGTACTTGGAGAATCTGGAAATGCGTTTGGTGTGATTTCATAAGAATAGCACCAGAATTCCAAAATCAAATTTATAGTCTTATTTTAGAACACTTTCTAACACCACACACAAAAATAAACTCAAAATGAATTAAAGATCTAAATGTAAGACCAGAAACTATAAAACTCCTAGAGGAGAGTATAGGCAAAACACTCTCTGACATAAATCACAGCAGGATCCTCTATGACCCACCTCCCAGAATATTGGAAATAAAAGCAAAAATAAACAAATGGGACCTCATGAAACTTAAAAGCTTTTGCACAACAAAGGAAACTATAAGCAAGGTGAAAAGACAGCCCTCAGATTGGGAGAAAATAATAGCAAATGAAGAAACAGACAAAGAATTAATCTCAAAAATATACAAGCAACTCCTGCAGCTCAATTCCAGAAAAATAAATGACCCAATCAAAAAATGGGCCAAAGATCTAAACAGACATTTATCCAAAGAAGACATACAGATGGCTAACAAACACATGAGAAAATGCTCAACATCTCTCATTATCAGAGAAATGCAAATCAAAACCTCAATGAAGTACCATTACACGCCAGTCAGAATGGCTGCTATTCAAAAGTCTACAAGCAATAAATGCTGGAGAGGGTGTGGAGAAAAGGGAACCCTCTTACACTGTTGGTGGGAATGCAAACTAGTACAGCCACTATGGAGAACAGTGTGGAGATTCCTTATTTTAAATTTGGGTCAATTTTTTTCCTCCTAAAAATAATGTCCAGCTTTTTTAATAGATGTACAGTGTTCCTAATGAATAAAAAGGTGTTGTTAAAAGCACAAATGAATAAGTAAATACATTTAAATTAACAGATTGGTAGAAATACTTCTGTCAGTCCTATATTTTCCTTGTATTACTGAAAAATATTTTTCCTACAAAAACTATTTTTCAGGATACTGGGGACTTATATAAGACCATATGCCTATAAGACCAAAGCTCTTGACAGCCTATATAGAAACCTTTTGGTACCAAAATCTGAGGATGCTCAAGTCACACATAAAATGGCATATTAAAAATGGTGTATTATTTGTAGATAACCATATACTTTAAATCATCTTAGATCATATGTAATAACTAATACAAGGTAAATGCTATGTAAATAGCTGTAAGTCTAACGAAAATGCGATGTAAACAGTTGTAAATACAATGAAAATGCTATTTAAATGTGTGGCAGTTTCAAGTGTTGCTTTTTGGAATTTTCTGGATTTTTAAAGATATTTTTCATCTATAATTGGTGGAATCTGCAGATGCAGAATCTGTGAATACCGAGAGCCAACTGTAACAAAAACTAAATATTAAGAATCATATAAAGTCCTTTTTAAGGTGATAAAAGTTAAAGTGGTTGACAGTAAAATAATAAACAACATATATTTGCTCTCTGCTCAGTTGTGTATGACTGTTTGCAACCACTGAACTGTAGCCCACCTGGCTCCTATGTCCCTCTGTCCATGGAATTTTCCAGGCAAGAATTCTGAAGTGGTTGCCACCAGTGGATCTTCCCAGCCCAGGGATCCAACCTGTGTTTCTTTTCATCTCCAGCATTGGCAGGCAAATTATTTACTACTAGCACAACCTGGCAAGCCATATATATATATATATATATATATATATATATATATATATATGGCTTAAATCATTAAAAAAAGACTTAAGAAATGACATCAGGGTAACCACAAATTTCACACATACCTCATTATATTGTGCGTCCCTTCATTGCATTGTTTAGATACTACCTTTTCTACAAATTGAAAATTTGTTGCAAGCCTGTATGAGCAACTCTATTGTGCTATTTTTCCAAAAACATTTACTCACTTTCTGTCTCGGTGTCACATTTCAGCAATTTCTGCAGTTATTCAAGTTTTTCATTATTATTTTATCTGCTATAGTATTCTGTGATCAGTGATCTTTGAGGTTACTACTAGGATTCTGAAGACTTGGTCTGGTGGTTAACATATTTTAAAAAGAAAGTATATTTTAATTAAGATATGTACATTTTTAAGACAATGCTCTTGCACACATAATAGACAGTATAAAATAAACATAACTTTTGCATGCACTGGGAAATAAAAAAGTATTGTGATTCACTTTATTGTGATATTTGCCTTATTGTGGTAATATGGAATTGAACCAGCAATATCTCTGAGGTCTGCCTGTAAATCCCATCAAAGACAGCCTTAAGAGACAAAAAGGCAAACTGACAACAGCAATTTTGAAAAACATAATCAACAAAAGGACTGAACTTCCTTTGGAAATGTGCTGGGAGTGGAAAGAGGTGAGTTATCACTTGACATGGGGCACTATTTGTACCAAGTTAGAACTGCATCAACAGAAAAAAAAAAAAAATACACAACTAAACATCCTAAATAGTAGGTGAATATGTATGCACACTGAACAAGGACCCTTGATCACTTGATAACCTAAAAGAGTTAATGAAGGAAATGTTTTCTCAGTGCTTGCACTTTTATATTGACATATAAAACAATGATTAAACCTTTCTAAAATTAATAGTCTTATAGTGAATAAAATACCATCAGGCTTCCCAGGTAGCTGGTAAAGAATTCTTGCCTGGGAAATCCCATGGACAGAGGAGCCTGGCAGGCTACAGTCCATGGGGTCACAAAAGAGTTGGAGACGACTTAGTAACTAAACCACCACCACCAGGTAAGAAAATGATAATTAATGACAGAATACAGCCAAAGACATGCAGCCTTTCTAGGATAAAATTTTAGGGAATAACTAGAAATATGCCTTATAAGACAATATAGAAAAGCAACAGAGCCCTTTCGTTCTGCTAAAATAAATGTTCTATTTCTCTCAATTACAAAACTTTTCCAAAGTAATTTGAATGTATGCATTTCTTTCCTTCAAATTGTATTTCAGTTAATTTATACCGTTGCTTGAAATCAGTGGTAAGAGGGCAAATTAACATCTAATTTGATTCAAATAAGGTTTGCTACTTCGCCTGCCAGCCCTTTCAGTCATTTTATTATACCTTAGAAACATTTTATCTAAAGGGGGGAAAAAATGATTTAGTGCCACTGGAATTCTAGAATAATCAAGTGGCATTAGCAGCTTGATTTTCTTAGAAATCAGGTTCATTTTTTTTCCTGCAACTTAATATCATAAAAATCTAAAGCAAATGAAATGTTATAAATTCATAGAACAGTCTCCCTGGGAAAATACTATTAGTGCAGAATTGCTAACCATGAACAAATTACTGCAATTAGAGATACCTGAGTGGTATTGTAAGGCAGCTCTACCTCACTAAAGTTGTTTGAACCCAGACTTCGTGTTCCTTACATTAATCTTAAGATTCTCTGAATGAATAAAGGAAGATATTTAATGATTATTCATTGGATAAGGTGATTTGATGTCAGAAGGAGTTCTTCAGAGTTTAGACTCTTGTAAATTCAGAGCAATTATAGGTCCTCTGGGTAATTCAACTACATTTCTAACTTTAAATAAGAGCTGTAAGGAAAATCACTCTTTCTAAGCTAGCTGTAAAATAAAAACTGTGCTTTTTAAAAAAGAACCTTGAATTCTTCATTCTGATGTGTCTGCAGAAATCCATAGGTATCAATATATATTTAATTATAATTAAGGATTTTATAGACCTTTAATCCATATTAATCTCCTTCAGGAGTCTTTTTAGAGTTTGATTTGATGAGATAATTGAAATAAAGCTGCATAATATAGAAATATGAATTTATGGGTAAGAAAATGAAGTAATTAGGAATGATCAGAAGTACTACAGAGATCAGAAATTTCTAGGCTACAATGAGAGTAAAGGGGGAGTGAGAACTCTCTAAAGGTCATACAGTGCTCTCTTTATTTCTCTCTCTTTCCCTGTCTGTCCACCTATAGTTCTCTAAAGAGAGAGATAAAAATAGTGTATAATAGTGTATAGTGCATTTTAGCTAAGCCTTCAACAGTGAAACTGAATACTGAACTAAATGCAGAAGTTAAAAAATCTTAGATTAAATAACAATTCTTTGAAACACTTTAAAATTTCTTTCAAGACTTTCTTTAAACTTTAGATTATTGTTTTAAAAATAACTTTTATTCCCACAAGATTTCCCTGGTGGTGCAGACGCTTGGAAAAAAAAAAAAAAATCTGCCTGCAATGTAGGCGATTCCAGGTTTGGGAAGATCCCGTGGAGAAGAGAATGACAACCCACTCCAGTATTCTTGCCTCGAGAAGTCCATGGATAGAGGAACCTGGCAGGATAGAGTCCATGGGATTGCAACAGTTAGACACAATTTAGCGACTAAACCATCACCAAGCGACTAGCACTTTACTTATAGTACTTGGTAGCTTTTCAAATCTAAATCTTTGGAACTATCCTTATAAAATTTGAAGTTCTTAATTAATATACTTGGATAAAGACCTAGAATCAATTTTTACCAAACTTTTCAGGAAGAATTGTACAATGGATGAAAGAATTAGAGTATCTCTAAAGACAGACAAATCCCCAAAATAATATGGTAAATTTAACAAAAATGAATATAACATCTAGTATTTTGCTTCAGTAAATTAATTTTATGACATAGACTATCATAAATTGAGTTTACATAAACAGTATAATGTGTCTGATAATAATGGCTTTTTCCAATTAGAAAATATATATATACATTCATGTGCACACACACGCACACACACACACACAGACATGTATACAGCACTCCCTGCCCTTAATTAGTTTATAACCTGTTGGAGGATATGAAGATATGATTATCCAGTGTAGTATGGCCTTGACTGTGATATAGTCAGGGTCATAAGTAGAGAAGAAGCACTTCACCTTGTTTGGCAGGAATAAGAAATGCCTTTGAGAGTGACGACACTTAAATTGTGTTTTAATAGTGCTTCTTGGCTGCATAATAAGATATATGGATGAGACAAACGGGAGCTAAAGTTGGGAAAGTAGAGAGGTCGTTGATCATCAGAGTCCCAGTATGGAATGCTAAAGTTGTTGGCCTTTATCTTGTGCCTGATGAGAAAGCTGTCGTGTTATTTAAGCTGTGGAATGGCAAGTGTGTATTTTAGAAAGGTTGCTTTAGAAACAGAGTATAAAGCAGAATGTGGAGAGACACTACGGTTTTTAAGGAGTCCTAAATGAAAAGAGACTGGGGAAAAATAACATCTGTATTTAAATATTTCATAGTGTCATGTATCTCTGTATTATAATTTCACTTTTTTTTCATAGCAGAAAATGAACCATGTTACTTTCACTTTAAAGATCTAATCTGGACTGATGCTTTTTTGTTTTGTTCTGTTTTTGATTCCTGCTAAATGCTGCTAGAGCCTATTTCAAAGAAAAAGAAAGAGGCTGAGTAGCTAAACCACCAGAACTTTTGGGGGCTACAAGTAAAAAATTATTTGTAGCTAGATTAATTTACGAACTCCACATAGTATCACACTGAATTTAGGGTTTGGAAAACACTGCATTGTGTGTACATACTTAAGAAATCTGGGTTGATTCTAAAACGTATAGGCTCTCATTCTGGTGTAAATTTGCAATCTGATGGTAATTAGAAAATTCAGCAAAAAGTTTCTAATAGATACATATTTACTATCATTGTCATCATTGTGACAAATATGTTTGTGCAGAAGCTGAAGCTGCAATACTTTGGCCACCTGATGCGAAGAGCCGATTCATTAGAAAAGACCCTGACACTAGGAAAGATTGAAGGCAGGAGGTGAAGGGAATGACAGAGGATGAGATGGCTGGATGTAACAATTTACATATTTAATATTTGACATGGTTAATATTTGAGGTACAGTTATTTGATTTCTCTATGGATTCATGTTTATATCCATTAATTACTTGCTTTACCTGTAAATATATTTATATAGATACAGATATATTTTTTAAAGAAATTTATTAAGTAATGGAAATTTTGCCCCTTCCCATTTTGCCAGTCAATTTTATAAACATTGATATTGTAATATCTCGGTAAACATTATTTGAATCTCTGGGGTTTTTGACTGCTATGCTTAGGTCATAATATGTATACAGACTATTCTGTCTGGCTTTTTTTGTTTTCACAGTTATTCCCATTTGATTATGAGCAATTATACTGCTGCATAAACATTACAGCTTGCCATGATAGCTTCTTTTTTTTTCTTGCATGTTTATGAAGAATTTACTATGTAAATACTTTTAAGGGGAAAATTCTACTATTTACTATTAAAATTCCAACTGTCATATATATTTTTCAGAGCAATATCACTGTAGGTAAAAAGCAGCTTATGTATTGTTTATTTAGTGTGGAGAACCCAGCTGGTATGAATGAGAACCATAATGTCTCAATTAAAATAAACACAACCATAAACAACATATCACTAAATACAAATGCATTAGTTAAGGATTGCTTCCAGACAGGAGCTGTATATTTTGAATGAATGGTACAATGTAGAGAGACCAGGTGTGCATTTATCTTATGGAGGGAAATGCCAAATTTAAAATAATGTTTAATAAAATCTAGAATAGCTCTTTTTGAAGATAAATTTGTTGATTCCAAGTAAAATCAGATAATCATCATGATAAAACTCAGAAGCTCATGCTTATTTCAAAATCAGAGTATTTTCAGTAGAAATTACTTTTTTTTACTTCAAAAATATGAAAAATATGACATATGATTCATCACATTAATGACTTTAAGGAGGGATATACTGGTGACATATCCTCCAGAGTTAATATACTCAAGATAAGATCCTAGTTGATAAGTGAACTTACTGTACTTATTGAAATATAAAGGCGAGAGAGAGCACTTGTAGACTAAGTTTCAGAAAGGCTTCGTGAAAGACTTTCAAATGAGTCTGGAGTGATAGGTGAGATTTCCAAAGAAGAAAGAGAGAGGAAAGACATTGAGAAACATTAATATAGAGTGAGTTAGAAAGATGCTCATAGTAATAGCTCAAGTTCATGTAGAAAAGTAAATCAGAAACGTAGAAAGTCTTCAGCTTGTGAAATCTTTGAATTAAAGACTTATTTGGGACTTCTGTTAGTAAAGTTTTTTTTTTTTGTTTGTTTGTTTTTAAGAGAGTACAAGTCCACATCTAATGTCTTTGCCTGGGTTCTTAAGCCTGGATTACAAGCTTATATGCTCCTCTTTTCTTTAGGGAGTACATCTCAAAGAACAAAAAGTAAGGGACAACAGATTGAAGCAGGGGAGGAGAAAGAGCCGGAACTAAGTTGGTCACTTATAAATGTGACTGATGCTTGGTCCTTGATAGGGTAACCCAAGAAACCCTATAAACCACGTCAGGACTATTTCCCATGGAGAGAAAGGAGAAAGTAAGAATAATTTAACCACTTCTTCTCAAGATATATTGACTAAATATTCACCCCATGAATTGTTAATACCCCTACTTTTTTTGGTCTGTAAATTAGGCAAAAAAAATGAAGCAATGTGAGATTATACCTATTTGAGGTTGATTAGAGCATAGGAAGAGTTGGAACTAGAAGTAAATGATGCAAAAAAATGTTTAGGAGATTTCTGATATGATGATGTTTTAGGAAAACTGCATGGCAACATAATTGAGAAAAATATATTAAATACAGGATGCCCAATTAGAAAAAAATATTTAAATAGTTAGGTAAACATATGAAGATTTTCTTTAGCAGAGTGAGATTAAAAGAATGACTACTAGAAGACTGAAGTGAAGTGAAGTGAAAAAGACTCAGTCATGTCCAACTCTTTGTGACCCTATAGACTACAGTCCATGGAATTCTCTAGGCCAAAATACTGGAGTGGGTTGCCTTTCCCTTCTCCAAGGGATCTTCCCAAGAATGCTAGAGTAGATTGCCATTCCCTTCTCTAGGTGATCTTCCCAACCCAGGGATCGAACCTGGGTCTCCCACAGTGAAGGCAGATTCTTTACCATCTGAGCCACCAGGGAAAAATATATCAAGGACTAACAGGTGACCAGATATGGGATGATAGAAGGCAACGGAAATGATATCACATCTCTTAGCCTAATTTTAATGGTAACACTATTTTCATAAGAAGTAATTTTTGTTGTTCACTTTTTTTTTCTGGAGCAGATTTTAATGGTAAATATGCTTAGACATAGAATTCAAAATGCATTATTTGGTTAAGATTGTCTAACCATGCATATAGAAAGTATTGCTAAACAGATAATATAATATTCTGATTTCTGCATTTAGTAAATCTATTTTCTGCTTCCTATCTCAGAATACAACTACGGTTAATAACCTTAATCATTTTTTATGTACCCCAAGGGATCAGGGAATGGTGTTTTCTCCAAAAGAATCATGATATCTATTATTTCTGTTTCACAGAAAGAAATGTAAAATTGTGCTCTGTGATCAAAAGTTCATTTTGGAGAATTTCTATAATTTTTTAATGCAAAAATAAACCTCCACCCCACCCCCAAATACAGTAGCTATGCATTTTGACATGTGAATATTTTATAGGTTGAGGTGAAAGAAAATATGGTTCAGGGCTTAAAAACAGAAAATAATGGCTATTATTGCATGGATGCTAACTGAACAACAAACTGATAACTGATATAACTTCCATTCCTGCCAACAAGGCCACTCTGTTCATAAGCCTAGCAGACAATAACAGGGATGGCTGGGGAAAGAAGCAGACTGGTATTAACAGAATGAGTCATCCTATTTACTGCATTACTAAACTCCTCCTCTGCTGAAGTAATCCATGAGTAAGCATGTATGTGGGATGCAAATATCACTGACAGTTGAATATAAGTTCTTTTGTATATTTAAAATAATGTAAAATGATACAGTTGATGTGAGTGATGAGTGTAAAGTTCACTGTGTCTAAGGATTTTAAAAAGACAACTAGTGGTCTTCTGCCATCAAATTATTAAATTAAAAAATATTTATTTCAAAAATTAGATATTATAATAGATGATCCCTGAAGGTGGTTCCTGGACTTCCCTGATGTCTCAGACAGTAAAGAATCTGCCTTCAGTGCAGGAGACCTGGGTTGGATCCCTGTGCTGAGAAGATCCCCTGGATAAAAGAATGGCAACCCACTCCAATATTCTTGCCTGGGAAATTCCATGGACAGAGGATCCTGACGGGCTATGGTCCATGGGGTTGCAAAGAGTAGGACATGACTGGCTGAGTGACTAACAGACTTACAGGTGGTTTGCAGATACAAAAGTTCACTTGTGTTGAAAGGAACTTGTTTCTTAATTCTCTACTCTAAATCTAAGCTTTATAGTATATAGCTTTAAAGTTTCTCTAGCTTTTTTCTTGTGGTATTACACATTTTAATGACATCCAGATGTATTTTCACTAAAATAGCCTGTGCAACATTAAACATATAAAAGCCTAAATGATAGGAATTATTTTGTTTCTTTTGTGTACATATAACTTCTTTTATGTATGTATAACATTATTTTATGGGCTTTATGAGCTTCACACTAGAAATTCCAATAGCATTTATTAGAGGGAATGAGACATCAGTATCTAATTTGTATCTGTCATTTCATATTCTTTTCTTAACACAGTGGAAGAATCTCTATTCTAATGCCTTCAAAGTAGTCATTTTAGGTGCTGAACTGGTATGTTTTTGCCGATAGTTAGGGTGCTACTTCTTGATTTCCCAACTTTTTGTTTGTGACAAAGATTGCAGTTCCTTCATGTACCAATTCTGTATGCTGGTCTAAGAGCCACTTCGGGGCAAACCCATTTTCCATATGCTCCATCGACTATATATGCACCTAGTTCCCTCTATTAGAGGGCTCATTTGTTTAAAAAGCTAAGTTGGATTTAGTTCTCTGAAATTTACTTCACCTGATAGAAGTATTCAACTCATCCTTCAGGTCCCATCCTTGTATTTCATATTTCCCTCTATATCATAAGCTCCTCACAACAGTAAATATGTGCTATATATGTCTTTATGCCTTACAGCATCTGTTTCTCATATTTGAACAATATTTTGAGAGGACGGTTTTCCCTGATAGCTCAGTTGGTAAATAATCTGCCTGCAATACAGGAGACCCTGGTTCAATTCCTGGGTTGGGAAGATCCACTGGAGCAGGGATAGGCTACCCACTCCAGTATTCCTGGGCTTCCTTTGTGGCTCAGCTGGTAAAGAATCTGCCTGCAATGTGGGAGACCTGAGTTCAATCTCTGGGTTGGGAAGATCCCCTGGAGAAGAAAAAGGCTAGCCGCTCCAATGTTCTGGCCTGGAGAATTTCATGGACTGTATAGTCCATGGGGCTTCGGAGAGTTGGACATGACTGAGCAACTTTCACTTCACTTGAGAGGAAATGGAAGTGTAATTAGATTACAAGAGTATTGCTAAAATCCTAGGCAAAGAAAATGCTAATGATACATTTTTCTTAGATATTTTATTATAGAAAGTATTAATCATCATAATCAATTATTAAATATTGCCTTTATACTAATATTGTTCTTTTTACATATATATGTGTGTGTATATATATATATATATATATATATATATAAATTCACAGTCAGTCCAAGGTAATAAAAAAGTGTCCTTAATGCAGAAGAGGAAATGATGTCCCTTTTGAGATGGAAATTAAATTTTATTTGGGTAATTGCATATTTAAGTTAATACACTTGAGGAATTAAATGAGGTTATTTTGAGTCATTTTAGTGATGTGCAGACTCTTACTAAAAAATAGGTTAAACACTAAGATTTTTAGAAAACACTGGTGTAGCAATTTAATGGATTACATCTTTAAAATTATAATGAATCATTCCATTGCATTTTAATGTTTTTACTCTAAATTCCTCTGATTAACTAGAATTACTTGTTACTGTATCTTTTTTTTTAAATTAAATCCTATTGTAAGATGGGTTATCTTTTCTAAGTGGTTGCCTTGTTGAACTTAAAATATAAAAGCCATCCAGAGAAATTCAGATGTCTTCTTCCTTCATCATTTATGATTATCTCATTCTCTCTGACAGTTTCAAATAAGCAGAAACAAAGTCATAGGCACATGTATAAACTATTCCTTTGCTGCCAACATTTAAATTTCTCCATTTTATTTTAATCATTACAAATTATTAAATGTGCATTACCATTTGTGTCTAGAAGCTGCATATCTAAGTTTTATGAATGTTATCATATTTTGTATGTTAAAACACATTTGTGTGTTAGCTGCTCAGTCGTGTCCAACTCTTTGTGATCCCATGGCCTGTAGCCCACCAGGCTCCTCTGTCCATGGAATTCTCCAGGCAAGAATACTGGAGTGCATTGCCATTTCCTTCTCCAGGGGATCTTTCTGATCCAGGGATTGAACCCAGATCTCCCACATTGCAGGAAAATTCTTTACCATCTATATACATTTAAGTTTGGTCAAAAAAAAAAAATCTAACAGCACATTTTCAAAGATGACTTCTAGAACTTCTGAACTATTTCAAAGAATTTAGAGAGTACCTTCAATAAAGACCCCACAGACACACCAAAATTGATAACAAAGCTGTTCATAGACAAGTGAATGTGCTCCATGTCATTATATTTATTCTTTTTAATTGGGGAAAAGTCTATTTACTATATTATGTTGGTTTCTGCCATACAACAATGGGAAACAGCCATAATTATACATATATTCCCTTCATCATGAGCCTTCATCATATTTTTAAACACAGAAATCTCAGATTCTACCTGGTAAGCTATTAAAATCATCAAAGCAAAGTAACAAGAGCATAACCCTCTTTTTTGTGTATGAGGACAATGAGAAGTCTATATTCTACCTGAATTTGATTTTTTTTCCCCATGGCATTCTTGGGAAAGAACAGCTTACTCTGAGGTGTGTGTGTGTGTGTGTGTGTGTGTGTGTGTGTGTGTGTGTGTGTATGTATGTGTGTGTGTGCATGCTCAGCTGCTCAGTTTGTCCAACTGTTTGGAGTCCCATGGACTGTAGCCCACAAAGCTCCTCTGTGGGATTCCCCAGGCAAAAATAGTGGGGTGGGTTGCCATTTTCTTCTCCAAGAGATCTTCCTGACCCTGAAGTGAAACTCATTTCTCCTGTGTCTCTTGCATTGGCAGGCAGGTTCTTTACCAATTGCATCACCTGGGAAGCCCTGGGAAGCTCTGAGATAAAGATGATAAATAGATTACTGCTTTGTATTACCTCAAATTTTTGCATCTTAAAAAGATCTTAATGTTTCTTGCCTTCTAGAGTTTTACTTTATAGATGAAGACTGGCTTGGGTTGCCATGCCCTCCTCCAGCAAATCTTTCTGACCCAGGGATCGAACATGTGTCTCTTATGTTTCCAGCATTGGCACTAGCACCACCTGGAAGCCCCAGAGATGAAAGCACTGTAAGATAAATATTTGTGTAACCCTGACAAAAGAGAGTGAATGTGAAGAGTGGGTTTAGGGCTGTGATGTTTAGGATGAGTACTGAATGAAATAATAAGGCCTGATCAGCTTTTATAATAGGAAAATGCAGGTAAATATATCTTTATATTTAGGATAAACCAAGTTTGGGTACATTTTATAAAGAACATAAATAAAGGAGCTTTATTTTCTCTCCTTTATGTCTTCTTTATACTGAAATAAAGAAAATATTGAAGGAAGAGTGCTAGAAGGTGTCAGGATTACTAAATGTATCTATCTGGCTTTGACATGCTTGCGTGTAAGACTGGTAACCAGTCAGCTAACGAGACTGTTATCTGACCAATAGGAGATGGCAAGAGTAAACAATGACATTTTAGGAATCAGTGAGCTAAAATGGATGGGAATTGGAGAATCTAATTCAGATGGCCATTATATCTGCTGCTATAGGGGCGGATCCCAAAGAACAAAATGGATTAGCCCTCTTAGTCAACAGTAGAGTCTGAAATGCAGTACTTGGAGGCAATCTAAAAAATAATAGAATGATCTCTGTTCATTTCCAAGGCAAACCTATTCAACATCACAGTAATCCAAGTCTATGCTCCAACCACTAATGCTGAAGAAGCTTAAGTTGAATGATTCTATGAAGACCTACAAGATCTAGAACTAACACCAAAAGAACATGTCCTTTTCATCATAGGAGATTGGAATGTAAAAGTAGGAAGTCAAGAGATACCTGGAATAAAGGCAAGTTTGGCTTTAGAGTATAAAATGAAGCAGGGCAAAGGCTAACAGAGTTTTGCTAAGAGGACTCACCGGTCATAGCAAATACTCTCTTCCAACAACACAAGATATAACTGGACACAGGGACGTCACCGAAATGAGACTGACTGTTGTATTCTTTGCAGCCAGTGATGGAAAAGCTCTATACAGTCAGCGAAAACAAGACTGCGAGCTGACTGTGGCTCAGATCATGAACTCCTTATTGCAAAATTCAGACTTCAGTTGAAGAATGTGGGGAAATCCACTAGCCCATTCAGGTATGATCCAAATCAAATCCCTTACGCTTATACAGTGGAAGTGACACATAAATTCAAGTAATTAGATCTGAAAGAGTGCCTGAAGAACTATGGACACAGGTTTGTAACGTTGTACAGGAGGCAGTGATCAAAACCATCCTTAGGAAAAAGAAATCCCAAAAGGCAAAATGGTTGTCTGAGGAGACTTTACCAATAGGCTGAGAAAAGAAGAGAAGCAAAAGCAAAGGCCAAAAGGAAAGCTATTCCTATCTGAATGCAGAGTTCCAAGAAGAGAAAGGAGAGATAAGAAACCCTTCCTAAGTGAACAATGCAAGAAAATAGAGGAAAACAATAGAATGAGAAAGACAAGAAATCTCTTCAAGCAAATTAGAGAAACCAAAGGAACATTTGATGTAGAGATGGGCACATTAATGACAGAAATGGTATGAACCTAACAAAAGCAGAAGTTATTAAGAGGAGGTGGCAAAAATACACAGAAGAACTATACAAAAAAGATAGTGACCCAGATAACCACAAAGGTATGATCACTCATCTTGAGCCAGACATCTTGGAGTGAGAAGTCAAGTGGACCATAGGAAGCATCACTATGAAAAAAGCTAGTGGACATGATGAAATTCCACCTGAGTTATTTCAAACCCTAAAAAGAAAAAATAAAATATGCTGTTAAAGTGCTGTACTCAATATGCCAGTTAATTTGGAAAACTTCGCAATGGCCATAGGACTGGAAAAGGTCAGTCTTCATTTTAGTCCCAAAGAAGGGCAATGCCAAAGAATGTTCAAACTACCACAATTGAAATGCACTCATTTCTCATGCTAGCAAGGTCATGCTCAAAATCCTCCAAGCTAGGCTTCAACAATACGTGAATGGAAAACATCCAGATATAGAAGTTGGACTTAGAAAAGGCAGAGGAACCAGAGATCAGATTCCAACATCTGTTGGATCATAGAGAATTCCAAAAGAGCATCTGCTTTTGCTTCATTGACTACACTAAAGCCTTTGACTGTGTGGATCACAACAAACTGGAAAATTCTTCAAGAGATGAGAATACCAGACCAACTTATCTGCCTCCTCAGAAACCTTTTGCAGGTCAAGAAGCAATGGTAGAATTATACATGAAACAACAGACTGGTTCATATTTGGGAAGGGAGTCCATCAAGACTGTATATTGTCACCCTGTATATTTAACTTATATGCAGAGTACATCATGTGAAGTGCTGGGCTGGATGAAGCAAAGGCTGGAATGAAGAGTGCTGGGAGAAATATCAACAACCTCAGATATGCAGATGAAACCACCCATATGGCAGAAAGCAAAGAGGAACTAAAGATCCTCTTGATGAAGTTGAAATAGGATAGTGAAAAATCTGGCTTAAAATTCAACATTCAAAAAGCTAAGATCATGGCATCTGGTCCCATCACTCCATGGCAAATAAATGGGGAAACAATGGGCAATGTGATAGACTTTATTTTCTTGAGCTCCAAAATCACTGCAGATGGTGACTGCAGCCATAAAATTAAAAGTTGGTAAAGGGCAGGGAAGTCTGGTGTGCTGAGTCCATGGGGTTGCAAAGAGTCTGACATGACTGAGCTACTAAACAACAATATGACCAAAACCTGGAGGCAGTGGGCTAAGGAAAACTGGACATTTTTTAAGCAATATTGCAAAAGTCTGCAGAGGAAAGGTTTTTCTAACCCATAATCTTCAAAAAAAGTTTGAGGCATCAAATGCTAATGGTTCTGCTATACTTAATGTTCTGTATTAAGAGTGAAAACTGGAGAACATATTATTATTGGGCTATGGAACTGGGTGACACCATCAATGTGGGTGAGCACTCAAGCTGTTGAAAGTATAAAGTGTTCATCTCTATGAAAATATGCCCCAATTTGGAACTGAGCTTTATAGTTCTTTACACTTACCCTAAAGAGTAATAAATGAGATAACCACAATACTTTAAAAAAGGCAACTGGTATGTAACTCTCTGAAATATTTTTATAAGTTCATCAATATTTTAGTCATTTTTGTAAATAATTTTGTTGATAAAAGAAAAACTGTGTTTATATTGTGTTTAGACTAATAGAAGATTTTTACATTGGTAATTCACTGAATCTGTTTTGCCTTGCATAGATATTGGCCAAAAATAGGCATTCATTGAAAGAATACAGATTTCAAGCAGATGCTCAAACACTGTTTTTTTGTTTTTTTCTTTTCTTTTTTTTTTTTTTTTTTATTAGTTGGAGGCTAATTACTTCACAACATTTCAGTGGGTTTTGTCATACATTGATATGAATCAGCCATAGATTTACACGTATTCCCCATCCTGATCCCCCCTCCCACCTCCCTCTCCACCCGATTCTTCTGGGTCTTCCCAGTGCACCAGGCCCGAGCACTTGTCTCATGCATCCCACCTGGGCTGGTGATCTGTATGCTAACAGGACTAAGACTATCTGAGGGTAACATTTTTGTGAACATATCCATTAGAATTGCATGATGCCTTTAAACTTTTTAACTTATGAGTAGTGAATTGTGTGTTTAATTTAAATCACTTCACTTTGACATAATTATCAGATCATATTATTCAGTTGTTAATTTAAGTAAAGAAAGTGTCAGTCGCTCAGTTGTGTCCGACTCTGCAGTCCCATGGACTATAGCCTGACAGGTAGCTCTGTCCATGAAATTCTCCAGGCAAGAATACTGGAGTGGTTTTCCATGTCCTTCATCAGGGGATCTTTCCAACCCAAGGATTGAATCCTGGTCTCCCGCTTTACAGTCAGTACATCTGAGCCACCAGGGAAGTCCCAACCTTAGTAAACGGGAAAATAATTATTTCAAAAGCCAAAGAAATATTTAGGTTCTGGAATCACTAGGCTTTTAACTGAGGAGTATAACCGTATTTTCATATGCCTTATTGTTGTTCATGATTATTAATATTTGAGAGATTTCCTCATGCATTTCCCCTAGGTGGTACTATTAGATTGTTGTGATAGTTTTATTTCATATTCTGTTTTGTCCAGCTAACATTTAATACAAGCATTTTAATCATGTTACTTTTTAAAATAATGCTATAATACCTGAATAATCCATGTAATAGTTGTATAATGCCTCATGATTGATGGTTCAGTCAAATCATTAAAAATTACAGTCAATAAAAAGAAAGACTCATAGTGTAAAAAGGTGAATGACATAAAGATCTTAGTCATAAGGTAAAGATATCATATAGTTTTTTTTTTTTTCTACTCCAGGTTACCTTTTATTTTTTATTTATTTTTTTTAAATTTTTTTTATTAGTTGGAGGCTAATTACTTCACAACATTTTAGTGGGTTTTGTCATACATTGACATGAATCAGCCATAGATCCACATGTATTCCCCATCCTGATCCCCCCTCCCACCTCCCTCTCCACCCGATTCCTCTGGGTCTTCCCAGTGCACCAGGCCCGAGCACTTGTCTCATGCATCCCACCTGGGCTGGTGATCTGTTTCACCATAGATAATATACATGCTGTTCTTTCGAAACATCCCACCCTCACCTTCTCCCACAGAGTTCAAAAGTCTGTTCTGTACTTCTGTGTCTCTTTTTCTGTTTTGCATATAGGGTTATCATTACCATCTTTCTAAATTCCATATATATGTGTCAGTATGCTGTAATGTTCTTTATCTTTCTGGCTTACTTCACTCTGTATAATGGGCTCCAGTTTCATCCATCTCATTAGAACTGATTCAAATGAATTCTTTTTAATGGCTGAGTAATATTCCATGGTGTATATGTACCACAGCTTCCTTATCCATTCATCTGCTGATGGGCATCTAGGTTGCTTCCATGTCCTGGCTATTATAAACAGTGCTGCGATGAACATTGGGGTGCACGTGTCTCTTTCAGATCTGGTTTCCTCAGGGTGTATGCCCAGAAGTGGGATTGCTGGGTCATATGGCAGTTCTATTTCCAGTTTTTTAAGAAATCTCCACACTGTTTTCCATAGTGGCTGTACTAGTTTGCATTCCCACCAACAGTGTAAGAGGGTTCCCTTTTCTCCACACCCTCTCCAGCATTTATTGCTTGTAGACTTTTGGATAGCAGCCATCCTGACTGGCGTGTAATGGTACCTCATTGTGGTTTTGATTTGCATTTCTCTGATAATGAATCATATAGTTTTAAAGCAAAGAGTTACAGGATATTTAGGTGTGTGGGTATTGGAACCACTCACCTTCAGTTATCCATATTCTATTAATAGACAAGAGCTCACCCAGAAGTGGATTTAGGAAATCTGTGGTTGGTATATGTATATCTGCAGATGCATGCGAAAATATTGAGAGGTTCAACTAGGATAAATGGAGAGAGGGGAATAATTAAGTGAATTTAAATGTCAAGTGTGATCATTTGTGTTTTATATACGCTAATAAGATTTCTACCCCAACTGTCCTCTTATGACCACAGTATGAGATACTCTGGAAGAACCTATGTAGAAAGGCTGTCATAACTCCGCTAAAATCATAACACATAACACCCGAACACTTCAGGTGTCTCACCTTGTCAGAGTGTCAAACTTAAGGAGAAAGCAATTAGACATCATGAAATAATGTGAATAACTGTTCACAGTAACTTGCTGAAAAAATTACCCCCCCCCAAATCTATTCATATAATACTACAAAGCTGCTATTTTTTTTTTTTTTTGGCTCTGCTGGTCTTCATTGTGACATAGAGGCTTCTCTAGTTGTGCACAGGCTTAGTTGCCTTGTGGCATGTGGCATCTTAGTTCCCTGACAGGATCAGACTGGTATCCCCTGCATTGGAGGGTGGATTCTTTACCCCTGGACCACCAGGGAATTTCCCTAAAGCTTCTTAAAATGAGTTTTTATATGTGTCTCCCTCAAGATCTGTCTTGTCTTTCAGCAGCCATGGAATCTTTTTATTTACTTTCAAATTCCTAAATTTCCTCTGATAATTAGTTTTTATTCCTTCTCCACTTCTTTTTTTTAAATAGAATCACTTAACATAAAATATACCTTTCAGCACTTTTCTAAGTATATAATACAGTATTGATAACTGTAGATATCTCAGAGTTTCACCTCATCTAACTGTTAGATGTTTCATAGTAAGTGTCCAGACCCTAAGAGAATGAGAGAAGAAAGAAATTATGAATTCATGCAAATAAGATTCTCTTCTGCTGCCTTACATCCCAGGAACTGATGAAAGGAACTATCACCTGACATACAAGGCGTCAAAGAGACCCATCCTTATCTTCCTTAGTATACTCATAATTATATGTATTTTTTAATAAATTGAGAAACTAGAGAAATATTGACAGCAAAAGTAAAGATGATTTTTCTAGATAGTAAAATATGGTTTCTTTGGTCTACAGCAGTTAATTTTAAGTTTCAGAGAAAAGAGTTGTTCCAAAGTCAATTTGACCTCAGAATGCTGCATGAAAATAAGTCCAGCCTCACCACTGCTGACTCAGTCTTCCTATGCTAAATACAGTCACTTTGTATCCGAGGGGTGTTCCAGCACCCACCCCCCTCCACAGACACAGAGTCCATGGATGATTAAGTCTCTTAATATGAAATAGTGTGGAATTTACATATAGCCTACCCCCATCCTCTTTACCTTAAATCATCTCTAGATGCAGTGTAAATGCTATCTAGATAGTTGCCAGCATTATTGGTGTGGCAAATTGAAATTTTGGTTTCTGGAGTTTTTTATTTTATTTTTTATGATTACAGATACATTTATTATTTCTGCTACATTATTTCTGTGCTTTTGTTTTTATCTTTATTTTCCTTCTTTCAGGTTAGTAGAGGGGTTTGTTTGTTTTTAACTTCTCATTTTGGTTTCTGGAGTTTTATGGAATTTTTTGAATACTTTCAATCTGCATTGGTTGAAATGGGGGATGCAGAATTCATGTATAAGGAGGGTCAACTGTAGTCTATTTGTAGGTCCATATCTGCAGAAACCAATTTAAACACTGAATTGTAATGAATGGCTTCCCTCTTGACTCAGTGCTAACGAATCCACCTGCCAGTGGAGGAGATGCAGGTGACTCAGGTTGGATAGCTGAGTGGGGAAGATTCTCTGGAGAAGAAAATGGAAACCTGCTCCAATATTCTTGCCTGGAAAATCACATGGACTGAGGAGCCTGTCGGACTATACAGTCCATGGAGTTGAAATAGAGTCGGACGCAACTGAGTGACTGACTAAACACAAGTGTTGTAATTAATACTTAAGGCAATGTAAGTGAGCCCTTAGAGAAGCTTTTTCCTTCTGTATGTATGCTTTGTTTAAAGTGACTGGAAAATAAATAATGCACACAAATATTTTCCATCTTGAAAGTTTAGAATTTAGGAATTTTGTGTTAAAACGAGTTATTTAGAAAATGTGAACGTATAATAGAAGCTACTGGGAATATCTTCCCCAAAACTGGTTAGTTTCTGAATTTTTTTCACATCTATTACTAAACCAGAGTAAATTTAATTTACCAATTATAATTATTTCAGAATTGCCCAGAGTTAACTTCAAGAGAAAGTGAAAGAGGAGAGTGAAAAAGTTGGCTTAAAGCTCAACATTCAGAAAACTAAGATCATGGCATCTGGTCCCATCACTTCATGGGAAATAGATGGGAAGACAGTGGAAACAGTGTCAGACTTTATTTTTTGGGGCTCCAAAATCACTGTAGATGGTGACTGTAGCCATGAAACTAAAAGACATTTACTCCTTGGAAGGAAAGTTATGACCAACCTAGATAGCATATTAAAAAGCAGAGACATTACTTTGCCAACAAAGGTCCGTCTGGTCAAGGCTATGGTTTTTCCAATGGTCATGTATGGATGTGAGATTTGGACTGTGAGGAAAGCTGAGTGCTGAAGAATTGATGCTTTTGAACTGTGGTGTTGGAGAAGTCTCTTGAGAGTCTCTTGGACTGCAAGGAGATCCAACTAGTCCATCCTAAGGAGATCAGTCCTTGGTGTTCATTGGAAGGACTGATGCTGAAGCTGAAATTCCAATACTTTGGCCACCTCATGTGAAGAGTTGACTTATTGGAAAAGACCCTAATGCTGGGAGGGATTGGGGGCAGGAGGAGAAGGGGATGACAGAGGATGAGATGGCTGGATGGCATCACCGATTCGATGGGCATGAGTTTGAATAAGCTCCGGGCATTGGTGATGGACAGGGAGGCCTGGTGTCCTGCGATTCATGGGGTCGCAGAGTCGGACACGACTGAGAGACTTGACTGAACTGAACTGAACTTCAAGAGAATTTAGGGTGAGAATGTTTTAGTACCTATTGAACATGAAATGGTTAAATATATTTTCTGAAAGTCAAATAATGTCACTGAACTACTTCAACAATAAGAAGCTGTTATTTTCCGTGTACTAAGTCCCTACCATGATGTCTGACTCTGTGCAACCCCATAGATGGCAGCCCACCGGGCTCCTCTGTCCCTGGGATTCTCCAGGCAAGAACACTGGAATGGACTGCCATTTCCTTCTCCAATGCATGAAAATGAAAAGTGAAAGTGAAGCCACTCACCTGAGCCCATAGATGGCAGTCCACTAGGCTCTTCTGTCAATGGAATTCTCTAGGCAAGAATACTGGAGTGTGTTGTCATTTCCTTCTCCAATTTTTGGTTTGTATAGCTCTATACAGATAATTAAGGTGAATTTGTGCTTTGTCTTCCTTAGATGTGATAATTAATTCTACAGAAATAATTCTCCCCAAAAAAAGTTTCATGGGAGTGCAAAACTTTGGCATTGAGAGACATCATAAAATAATTGTAAAACTGCTTCATGTTAATAGTATTTACCCTACATAAAAATTTTGGCTTCATTTACAGTGTGCAGCCATTTTAAACAGCATAACTTTGCTGTGCTATTAAAGTAATCATCCAATTTAAGAACATATTACTGTGAAGACATTATCTAGCATAGTACAGAATCTAGAGGGCAGGATTTGTTTTACTATGGATTTTTAAAGAATGTATAAAATAACATGGATTATCTGGTAAATAGCCCTGTATAGTATTAAAAATTATTACAAGCCCAGGAGGCTAAGTAGGCACATAAGCACATTAAAGAATTTCTTTCTTTTAAATAAAAACTCATTCTAAAACTATGTTTACAGAAATCATACACTTAAGTGGAAAATGGTCTACATGATAGGAATTTTTAAAAACTGTATTGTCTGACACATGTCACATGCTCAGTATTATATCTGCATATTTCACTATAATTGGCAGATGAGGACATTCTCCAAAGGGAAGTGAATAGGAGCCGAAATACCAGCCCAAAATATACTTCTTAAGGATTATCTCGAGCTGCTTATTTTTGAAGAAACAGCAGATGCAGGAGAAGCTCTGAAAAAATCAGTAGAAGTTACGCTTTTGTACGATAAATTTACTCGTACAAGGAAAATCTCCATTTATAAGTTGTCTCCCTCTCCATACCATGAAAAGGAGGAATACTAGATCACTAGAAACTCTATCAATGGAGAGGGCAGCTGATTTAAATCTGCTTCACAACCCTGTCCTTGTTTACTGTGTTTTTCCTGTGAAGTGAAGTGAATTGAAGTCGCTCAGTCGTGTCCGACTCTTGGTGACCCCGTGGACTGTAGCCTACCGGGCTCCTCCATCCATGAGATTTTCCAGGCAAGAGTACTGGAGTGGGTTGCCATTTCCTCCTCCAGAGGATCTTCCCAACCCAGGGATCGAGCCCGGGTCTCCCGCATTGTAGGCAGACGCTTTACTATCTGAGCCACAAGGGAAGTGTGTTTTTCCTGTAATCTCCCACAACTGACTCCCCTCTCCCCCCTGCCCCCGGCTCCACGATGTCTTCTGATCTTCTGTCTTTAGGAGGAAATGGTATTTAAGGTGAAGGCTAGGCCCATTTATTAATACCATGACTCACTGAAGACTCAGATGAAGGTTAGCATTTTTTAGCAATGAAATATATTTAGTGAAGGTATATGCATTGTTTTTTAGACATAATGCTATCGCACATTAATACACTATAGTATAGTGTAAATGTAACTTTTATTTGCACTGGGAAACCAAAAAATATGTGTGACTATTTTGTTATCCACTTTACTGCAGTGGTCTGGAACTCAAGCCACACTATCTCTGAAGTAAGCCTGTATTCAGTTTTCCTAGGTATCTCCCATGTGCCCAGAAGGTATACATGTTGTCAAACTTCTGTTTGTTTTTCTCTTGTTAATCTGTCTTTTATTCTCAGCCAACAACCTAGAAGTATAGAGGGAAATTTATTTTTTCTCCCCTACAGAAAATAGTCATTTTATGGTTCGATATGAAATGGCAACTTGCTTCAGTATTCTTGCCTGAAAAAATTCTGTGAACAGAGGAACCCGGTGGGCTACAGTCCACAGGGTTGCAGAGTCAGACAGGACTTAGCAACTAGATGACAGGAACAATATTATCATAAAATGATTTGCAAAAACTTTAAAGATCAAACCTATTTGCAGAGAAAAAATTAAAACAGGTATACTTGGATTGAAAGCTTATTTTATCTCATATAGATTATGAAAGTTATTTTAGACATAATATAACTACAGATATTGGGGCTATAATCTTGCATGAATATCAGTCTCATTATTTTATACTCATCTTAACCTCTCAAGAGTACACCTTAGTATTTTGATTTGAAATTGTGAAAACTGTCATATACTTTTAGGAGGATATTTTTTTAAAGTAAACTGTTTATTTCAAACACATCTACTTTATTGCTTTCGGCTCACTATTACTCTATTAAATGCACATTTTGATCACATGAAAACAAAACATGTATGTATGCCTTCCATACAGTAAGTGTCAATGTTATACAATGCACGGAAAAGCTGCAATGATCAGCATCAAGACTTTCAGTGTTTTCCCAATATTTTGGCTTGTAATCATCTGCAAGTTTAAGGATTTCTATATTCAAGAAATGAATTGTTTTGCTTTTTGTTCAAAGATTTATAAATGATAGACTAGATGAATGGATGGATTTCTTAAAAATTCTTTTATTCTGCAAAATCATTAGTTGGCACATGTCTTGAAAATGAATATAAATCGCTGTGAGGTATTATAAACTGACAGAATCTCTGATGTTTAATTTGTGAGGTTCAACATACTTTTAGTAGTTGTTTTGTATCCCTCATACATATATGTTTATTCTTCTTGTTTTAATTTAACTTCCCCTTCTCAAAATTCTCAACAGTTTTATATAAATTAAATTTAAGCTTAATGGCCTAAGCTCTGTACCAGGAAAAGGCCATTATAATCTTGCCTCAAGCAGCTTGTAGTAAAAGAAACATACTAATAAAATGATGTTCATAAATTCTGAAAGATGGAACAAAAAAATTACTTAGAATTAACATTCATTACCTTATGTAAGTAAATGAACTGTATAGAATATATGCATGTAATGCTTTATGCACATTATTTAAGTGAAGAGGAAATTATAGTCACTACATTTTGAAATAATATTTATGATTTTTGAAATCATGGTAAATCTAGAAAGCAGGAGGGGGAATTACAGATCTGATGGGATTATAGAATATTGGAAATCAGGCAAAAATCAGAGAATCTCCAATAAAGTCCTCTACAGAAACAAGAGAAAATATAAGATGATGTGTGTTAAATAAAATTGCCTCAGAAACAACTCAAGTTAAGAATGATACTGATATTGATGTTGGAGAAAAAGAATTTTCTTTTACCCTTTAAGGTTTTTTTGGCTGGTCTGATGACATTAATATGAAATAGATTAACAGAAGAAATTCACATTTAATTTTGTATGTACAGGAACCCACATACTTGATGGATTTGAAGACAGAAAGGTACAATGAAGTGTGTGTATATATATATATATATATATATATATATATATATGTGTGTGTGTGTGTGTGTGTGTGTGTGCATGTGTGTGTGTGAATATGTATATATGCCATCTGAATGGAAAGGACCCTGGGGCTTCAAAGAGGAAGACAATTCACAGGACAGTAAGAATAAAAGCAGATGTTTGGTAACTGATGTTTCTCCTGACAAACAGATGGGCCACTCAGGTCAAATTTATCTCTAGAAATAATTCTCATTCTGGAAAGACTTCCAATTTAAAGTTTTCTAAATAATTAAGGGAGGGACAGAAGTTTCTCTGGAGCCCACTGGTCTCAATTGCTTTAGTTCAAAATAATCCACATGCCAAAGTGGCACATTTTGGGAAGGTTAGTTATGAATCCCTTCAGTGGTCTATTGAGTCACACTCACCTTGTTATTCACCAAACTCTTGCTAAATATATACATAGTACAGATTCACTACAAATATGAATAGGAAGTAATTCTACTCTTAAGGGAACTCATTGTCTCTTCATAGAGGATATGTAAATAAATGAATTAGAATACAGTTTAAGCAATATTAGAAACGTATACCTTATAAAGGGATAATACAGATAAAGAAGGGATGGAGGATGGATAAGAGATTTTCAGAAAGATAGGAAAATAATTTTACAATAAGGAATAAGAGTATTTGAAAAAAATTCTAGTTAGAGAAATGTACAAAGTGGTGGTTTTAGGGCACTAATGCAAAGCTTAAATTATATGATAAGAATAATGTGAAACAGTACACATTTCTCTTTATACAGATAACTTTTTAAACATATTGAATATATGGAATTTTCCCTAGGAACATTTAGAATTTTTAAAGAATTAAAACACTCATTGCCGTAGAAATACCACACAGTGGTTAACCAGTAGAATTATGGAATCAAACAGTGTTGATTTTGGTTCTGTTAGAAATAGAATGACTTTTGGAAATTTCTTAGCTTTTATAAATTCATTTTCATCTTCTATAAAATAGGAACAACAGTACTTAAACATTAATTGGCTTCAGTTCACTTCAGTTCAGTTCAGTCGCTCAGTCGTGTCTGACTCTTTGTGACCCCATGTATCGCAGTAAGCCAGGCCTCCCTGTCCATCACCAACTCCCGGAGTTTACTCAAACTCATGCCCATCGAGTCGGTGATGCCATCCAGCCATCTCATCCTCTGTCATCCCCTTCTCCTCCTGCCCTCAATCCCTCCCAGCATCAGGGTCTTTTCCAACGAGTCAACTGTTTGCATGAGGTGACCAAAGTACTGGAGTTTCAGCCTCAGCATCAGTCCTTCCAATGAACACCCAGGACTGATCTCCTTTAGGATGGACTGGTTGGATCTCCTTGCAGTTGCTTACTTACTCATAAATAAAATATACATAAAAAAATGTGATTGAAATATGCAAGAACTGATAAATGTTAAGATATAACATTAATTAGCTAGTTATTATTATTATCAAGAAGATGTTGAAAACATAATTCTGGGTGTGTAAGCATCAGTATTATCTTCTCTGTTCTTCAGTAAAATTTAAATATCCTGAGATTATAATTATGCATGACAAGATTTTTATTACATAGTGAAGTAAAATGAGTTTAAATGTAATGACACTGACATCAATTTGAGTAAACTTTGCCTGCCTAGTGACATAATCTTCCACTGTGCAACATTTTCCAATTAGAATTTTTGAAAATTTTTATATATAAGTATTTATATTCATAGGAAGTTGCAAAACCAGTACAGAGATTCTCTGTGTTCTCTTCACCCATTTGCCCTCAGAGTAGTATCTTCTATAGCCAAAGTATGATATTAAAACCAGAATATGACAAAAGCAAAATAGTTGTTTAAGGAGGGCTTACAAATAGCTGAGGAAAGAAGAGAAGCAAAAGGCAAAGGAGAAAAGGAAAGACATACCCACTTGAATGCAGAGTTCCAAAGAATAGCAAGGAGAGATAAGAAAGCCTTCCTCAGTGATCAGTGCCAAGAAACAGGGGAAAACAATAGAATGGGAAAGACTAGAGATCTCTTCAAGAAAATTAGAGATACCAAGGGAACATTTCATGCAAAGATGGGTACAATAAAGGGCAGAAGTGGGATGGACCTAGCATAAGCAGAAGATATTAAGAAGAGGTGGCAAGAATACACAGAAGGACTGTACAAAAAAATCTTCATGACACAGATAGCCACGATGCTGTGACTATCTCCCACCAGGAGAGCCAGACATCCTGGAATGCAAAGGCAAGTGGGCCTGAGGAAGCATCACTATGAACAAAGTTAGTGGAGGTAATGGAATTCCAGTTGAGCTGTTTCAAATCCTAAAAGATGATGCTGTGAAAGTGCTGCTCTCAATATGCCAGCAAATTTGGAAAACTCATCAGTGACCACAGGACTGGAAAAGGTCACTTTTCATTCCAGTCCCAAAGAAAGGCATTGCCAAAGAATGTTCAAACTATCGCACAATTGCACTCATCTCACACACTAGCAAAGTAATGCTCAAAATTCTCCAAGCCAGGTGTCAACACTAATGTGAACTGTGAACTTCCAGATGTTCAGGCTGGATTTAGAAAAGGCTTTAGAACCAGAGATCAAATTCCCAACATCTGTTAGATCATCGAAAAAGCAAGAGAGTTTCAGAAAATCATCAACCTCTGCTCTATTGACTATGCCAAAGCCTTTGACTGTGTGGATCACAACAGACTGTGGAAATTCTTCAAGTGATGGGAATACCAGACCACCTGACCTGCCTCCTGAGAAATCTGTATGCAGGTCAGGAAGCAACTGTTAGAACTGGATATGGAACAACAGACTGGTTCCAAATAGGAAAAGGAGTACGTCAAGGCTGTATATTGTCACCCTGCTCATTTAACTTATATGCAGAGTACTTACTGAGAATTGCTGGACTGGATGAAGCACAAAAGGGAATCAAGATTACCGGGAGAAATATCAATAACTTCAGATGTGCAGATGACACCACCCTTATGGCAGAAAGCGAAGAAGAACTAAAGAGCCTCTTGATGAAAGTGAAAGAGGAGAGTGAAAAAGTTGACTTAAAATTCAACATTCAGAAAACTAAAATCATAGCATCTGGTCCCATCACTTCATGGCAAATAGATGGGGAAATAATGGAAACAGTGGCAGACTTTGTTTTTTTGGGCTCCAAAATCACTGCAGATTGTGACTGCAGCCATGAAATTAAAAGATGCTTGCTCCTTGGAAGGAAAGCTATGACCAAACTAGACAGCATATTAAAAAACAGGGACATTACTTTGCCAACAAAAGTCCATCTAGTCAAAACTATGTCTTTTCCAGTTGTCATGTATGGATGTGATAATTGGACTATAAAAAAATCAGAGCCCAAAAGTTGATGCTTTTGAATTGTGGTGTTGGAGAAGACTCTTGAGAGTCCCTTGGACTGCAAGGAGATCAAAACAGTCCATTCTAAAGGAAGTCAGTCCTGAATATTCATTGGAAGGATTGATGCTGTAGCTGAAACTCCAATACTTTGGCCACCTGATGTGAAGCACTGACTCATTGGAAAAGACCCTGATGCTGGGAAAGATTGAAGGCAGGAGGAGAAGGGACGACAGAGGATGAGATGGTTGGATGGCATCACCAACTCAATGGACATGAGTTTGAGCAAGCTCCAGGAGTTGGTGATGGCCAGGGAAACCTGGCATGCTGCATTCCATGGGGTCATAAATATTTGCACACAACTGAGTGACTGAAATGAACTGAACTGATGACAAAGATAGACTGCATAATTTTGTGTCATTTTGCCACATGTGGGTAAATGCGTGTAACCACCACGTCAATCAACATGTAGTATCATTTAGTCACCGTAAGATCTCCCTGATGTTGCTCGATGTAGTCATGTTAACCCTTTCCCTCACCCACTATCCCTAATTCCTGGCAAGCAATCCCATTATTGTTTTTTCCTTCTCTATCATTTATTTCAAGAATGTTATGTAAATTAAGTAATATTTTATGTTACCTTTTTCATTCAGTATAATGTCTCTGAGGTTTACTAAAGTTGTTGGTGTTTATTGGTAGTACATAGCTTTCTTTACTGAGTAGTATTCCACTGTATGGTTTTACAACATTTTGCTTAACTAGGATATTTTCACTTTTCCCAGTTTGGCGCCTATCACAAATGAAACAGTAGCTAACAATCATTTACCTGTTTCATTGGGCATATGTTCCATACATGCCTAGAAGTGCAATCACAAGATATATAAAATATATATTTTTAGAGTTTTAAGAATTTGACAAGTTATTTTTAGAGTGCTTATATAATTTTAAGCACATAAATTCACACCAGCAATATATAGCAGTTTCTTTCATATTCTAACCAACATTTAATATTGTCATCATTGTTTTATTTTAAATGTTCTACTGTAAGTTTTTTGATACCTCATTATGATCTTAATGTGGTTTCTATTAAAAGAAAATATTCATTTTCATAGAAACATATTTCCAGATACGTAATAAATTCTTTGTCTCTTTAAAGTATAGAATTGATATTTGGGAAAAATGAGTGAATTTGCTATAAGTTATCAGGGAACTGAAGAAATACATGGGAAAATAAAGATCTATTGATATCTCAAGTTGGTTGAGACTCAAACCAGACTTTGGGATTAGAGTGAGAAAATATTCCACATTCCCATGAGAAAATACATAATTTTATCAATTATCTTCAAGAAAAGCATTCACCAAAGGGAAAAAAGTGATGAGCTTTTCTCATTTATGTGTGAAATCTAGAAAATGTCAAACACAGAAGCAAATATAATAGATGGTGATTGCCACGGGTGAGGAGGTGGAGGAAATGGGGAGATGCTGGTCAAAGAGTGCATATTTGCAATTATTTAGGATAAATAAGTCTATAAAAGATATAATGTTCAGCATTATCATTTTAGTTAATACTACAACTACTATTGAGGATATTGGAAGTTTGCTAAGAGTATAGATTTCAGGTGCTCCCTGAAACCACCACATACCTGAAACCACACACAAAAACTGTGACTATGTGAAAAGATGGATATGTTTATTGGCTTGGCTTTAGTAATCATTTCACTATATATATGTATATCAACTCATCATGTTGTACACCTTAAAAAGTTGTTATTAAAATAATAATCCAATTCATGCCTATTATCCATCTACCTGCTGTACCATCCCCAGAACTTAAACTCGTTATCTAAATATTGTCCTGAATAAAGAATACTCTTGAAAAAATACAGTTGTATTCCTTGTATATGACTGTCTTAAGTTTTATATGCCTAGTAACAGTTAAGAATTCTAAGGATCAATTTCATATTCCCTAATTTAAAAAAATGTCTATGTGCAAAACGTATTAAAAGAACAGTTGCTTAAGAGATTTCCCTGGTGGTTTGTGGCTAAGATTCCACCTGCCAAGCAGGAGGTGTGAGCTAAGATCTCACATGCCTGGAGGTCAAGAAATCAAAACATCACACAGAAGTAATATTGTAACAAATTCTTGAAAAATTGTCCACATTAACAAAATTTTTTAAAGAACAATTGTTTTTATTGTAGAAAAATGTGTTAATATACCCTAAACTCATAATTTAGATTCTCTAGCATTACTAACATTGAGAAATTACATGGCATTGGAAAATAGTTTCCTTGGTAATTTAAAGAAAGTAAATCCTATCTGTAACTGAAATAGTACAAAAAAACCCACATAACATTTCATTTCCATTTTTTTTTAAAGAAATTTTTTTTGGAACATATGTTAGCATTTAATTTAGGGTCTTATTAAAAATGCCCTGGCATTTCTGCTTGTCTGAATAGAATTTCACTACCTCACACATCTTGAGCATTATAAAATACCACATTAACCTTTCTAACAGAGCTTGATATGACACAGAAGATATATTTTTCCAGGAGAATGTATTATTCATTAAGTAAATAGTAGAAGCAGTATAAAAGAATTGTCTTAGTACTAAAATTTAATCATAGCAATTAAAGTCAAAGGTGTTAATATATAGCTAGACATATTAGAGTAATCAAATATTGTTGGACTTTTCCTTCAGAAATGAAATAGACTCTTACTTCAAGTACTCATCTGAACTATTATTATGTCTCATCATTTTTGTACTAACTCATGATGCTAAATTTATTCCAATACTTGTGTGTAAGATATTGTGAACTTTATATTACTCTTCTATTGTGTCTGTAGTTGGTAAATCATTTCTAACTCACTTTATTTCAGTATTGCTTTACAGATCTAGTATAATACTATACCAGAGGAAATATTTTAAGCATAAATAGAAGTGATTTTATATACAATGATATTAATAATTTTCAGAAAATAATTACTGCATGCAATGCTTTAAGATGTTATAGTATAAATTTGAATGCCAGATGCTATTTTGTAATTACACTAAAGAGTTTTTCTTATAGTAAAATATGATGACAAGAATAATCAGTTTATGAACATGTACAATGTGTCATACCTCATGCTGGATAGTTTATATTCAGAATATCTTTTCATATTTATGTTATTAGCATTTGCAAATTAAACTCAGAGAAGAAGTTACCCAAGAACATATACCTAGTCAGTGACAAACACAGTCTGTGAATTGAGAATATATTAAAAATAACCTTGGATACTCATCAAATACTATGACAGGAAATAACCAATATATACCAGTGAGAATTCCCATAACTAGAAGTATGCTGCTTTGAGTAAAGCTTTTGAATAAGGCCCTCAAATAAAATAGTCATTTTATACAAGAGATGAATTTAGAAAAGTATTTAAATAGACTGCTCTTATGGACAAGAAACACATGACACATGAAACCTCCAGAAATATAAATAACTAATTCAACAATTTTTCTCAATACCAATATGAATAGGCATCTATTAATGTGATGCCAATATCAATAAAGTGTTATGTAGGGATACAGAAAGTTTAAAGCTGATTTCCCATCTGAAGCTATGCCATGGTTGGATATTTTTAATTGCAATAAATTGGAAAACCCAAATCACTAAGTGATCGAGATCATTCAATCTGTATCACTGCTTCTATGGACGATCAGACTAGTTTCTAGTAATAGGAAGTATGCATTCTGCTTCCAGTTTTGCACCTGTTATTTGAGAATGGGCAATGAAAAAGTTCAAGGACTGCTGGTTCACTGTCCAAGCACAGTTCTGGGATGGGCTCTGTGGTTCCCAGATTTCCGATTAGGCTTGCTACTTGAGCAGGAGTGGATGCTCAATGATTGGATAATCATTATGTTGTACACCTTAAACTAATGCAATACTGTTTATCAACCATATCTCAACCAAACTAGGAAAAAAGCGCAATGACTTTGTCCCTGGAGATTTCTTCCATCTGACAAACTACTTTCCATAGATGGGTGTTGATCTGATCCTTCAGTGCATAAGTCTGAGCCATGTAGATAACTGTCATAACTTTCTTATTTCCTTGTCACATGGAAAGAAAAGTTTCTTTCTATGTAGACATGTGAAGAACAAATCAGCATTATTTCCAGAAAGTAATTGAATAAATTAAGTGGCTGTTGCTTTCTTTGTTCCTCTTTATTCTTAGAAAGAGGCTTAAAGATCTTCAGTAGTTTGTTTAAGAAAAATAGAAAATAATCACACTGCGTTCACCTCCTTTGTCCCTTTGATAAGATGTTACTTTATGGAATGAGAAGATTTCAGCCTAGGACACAGCACTTGATGATCTCTTGTACAATACATATTAGTAAATGTCAATAATGAGACCATCTTTAAAAAATAGTATGTTTAAAATGGAATTCATGATTTCAAATCACTCAGTTGGCTCAATTCATCCCTCAGCTTCTCGTTTTCAAAATTATTTTTAAAGTATTTTAATTTCCTCAACGTTCTTCTCTGTAAGCCAATTTTTAAAGCTCAAGTAATCAAAAAATCATGTTGCTGTGCAAAGTATTGAATGCAAAACAGCAAGAAGACAGATGATATACTTAATTGAATGTTGAATGTAAAATATAGAAATAATTTTGTCATTGACACATTTTTTCCTCAACTTCATGTATTTATATACCACTTATTACTATAGTGTCTAGACATTGCAACAAAAGTGTTATGCCAATATAAAGCACTATATTCTTTGGCCAAACCTATCGGAATACCATATGGCATATTGAGTTGTTGAAAAGCAAACACAAAAATAAATCACCCTGCATGATCGGGCATTAGAAATTATTATTAGATTTTGATGGTGTAACATTCTCTTCACCTGTTTGTCTTAAATACTAATGCCTAATGCATTAAGATATTTTCATGGAAATTACTAGTGTTGGACCTGGCATATTAACAGTAACTTATACTATTATGGTAACTACCAAAATGATTACCTTTCCTTGCCCAAATTCCTGAAAATGTTGATATAAAATTTAGTTAAACTTCAGGAATTATTTAAACTAGTCATTTTAAGAAGTTTATATTTTCAGAAGCTTAAACTGTTTTCTTGCAAATTGACTACAAAAGATAGTTTCTGTTAACTTGGTTACTTTTAAGTGCATTTAAAAAAATCATTTATTCTGTATTCTATACTCCTGAAATCATGATTTACATACAATTACAGCCTGATCATTAAAAGGAATATTTATATTATCCCCCAAAATAAACTTTATGACTTATGCACATAATACTAATACTTAGTTTCAGAGTTGAAGGTAAAAATATAATGATATTTGAAGACTGGAGAAAGAAAGTGCTGTTTTCAGAGTTAGTGCTGGTTCATGTTTCTTTTTCTAAGCAAATAAAATAAGGAAAGTAATGCAGATATACATGCACATTATTACTGGCCGAATCTAGAACATTGAAGAAATTTGTGAGAAATAGAGAAGCAAAAGATCTTAAAATTTCTTTGTATGCTTTTAGCCTCGGCACGGGGACAGAGAGGGGTGTGAATAAACTTTCTTACTCCTTTCCTTGTCATTGTAGTCCACTGCATTCTTGTGAGATATAAATAGCCTGTGAGTTGGGAAATATACCAGATTCTGAGTGAAAAAGCTTGACTTACTGTTTACGTAGACTTTTCATGTCTTGCAGCTCTGATGCTCATCTCCTCTGATTGATTCCAACACATACATTTGCCCCTTGATGTCTAGGCTACACTTCAGCTTTTTATTGATTGCTTACAAGATGAAAAACACAGCCCAGAGCAACAGAGGTGATTCAGATGTAATCTGACCTTACAAATTTCGTGGTAGAGTGAGGGAGAGACAGTCTTGCCAGCTGCCCTTTCTTGATGATATTTTGTTTGATATTTTATCCTTCCTAGTTTTGAAATTAAAATGACAAAATTTTTATATGCTTATTAGCTATTTCTTCTATATTTTCATAAAATAATACTTAATATTTTGGTACTACAATATAATTTGTATCCTAATACAGTGTAAGTAATATAGTAATACTATTAAGTAATAATACTTAGTATTCTAGTGTCTGTATTTTCAACTCAATATTCATTAATGTATTTTCTAGAAAGACATTTTCATCATTTACAAATCATAAGACATCTCTCTTACTTTCTAATATTTCAATCCATTATTTCTTTTTATTTTTCTGTATAGTGATGGCTAAGACCCTTATTATCACATTAAACAGTTTTGGTATTAATGAACATCTTTGTCTTCGGTTGCAGAAATGTATTAAACATTTATTCATTAAGCATAAGATTTGTTATAGGTTTTGATATTACTTATATCAAATTGTGAAAAGTCCATTTACCACTAGGTTAGCTATTTTAGAAAATTATTCACAGTGCACCAGGCCTGAGCACTTGTCTCATGCATCCAACCTGGGCTGGTGATCTGTTTCACCCTAGATAATATACAGAGGGATTGGGTAGAGAGGGAGGTGGGAGGGGGGATCGGGATGGGGAATACATGTAAATCCATGGCTGATTCATGTCAATGTATGACAAAAACCACTACAATATTGTAAAGTAATTAGCCTCCAACTAATATAAATAAATGAAAAAAAATAATAAATTATTCAGTTCACTTCAGTTGCTCAGTGGTGTCCAACTCTTTTCAACCCCATGGACTGCAGTACACCAGGCATCCCTGTCCATCACCAACTCCCGGTTTACCCAAACTCATGGCCATTGAGTCGGTGATGCCATCCAACTATCTCATCCTCTGTCGCCACCTTCTCCTCCTGCTTTCAATCTTTCCCCGCATCAGGATCTTTTCCAAGGAGTCTGTTCTTCACATTAGGTGGCCAAAGTATTGGGGTTTCAGCTACAGCATCAGTCCTTCCAATGAATATTCAGGACTGACTTCCTTTGGGAAGGACTGTTGGATGCCCTTGCTGTCCAAGGGGCTCTCAAGAGTCTTCACCAAGACTATAGTCAAAAGCATCAATTCTTCGGCACTCAGTTTTCTTTATAGCCCAACTCTCACATTCGTACATGACTACGGGAAAACCATAGCTTTGACTAGATGGACCTTTGTTGGCAAAGTAATCTGTCTGCTTTTCAATAAGCTGTCTAGGTTGATCATAACTTTTCTTCCAAGGAGCAACGGTCTTTTAATTTCATGGCTGCAGTCATCATCTGCAGTGATTTGGGAGTCCAAAAAGATAAAATTTGTCACTGTTTCCATTGTTTCTCCATCTATTTGCCATGAAGTGATGGGACCAGATGCCATGATCTTAGTTTTCTGAATGTTGAGTTTTAAGCCAGCTTTTCCACTCTCCTCTTTCACTTTCATCAAGAGGCTCTTTAGTTCTTCTTCGCTTTCTGCCATAAGGGTGGTGTCATCTGCATATCTGTTTCACCCAGCAATCCAGTTCCAGCTTGTGCTTCATCCAGTCCAGCAATTCTCAGTAAGTACTCTGCATATAAGTTAAATGAGCAGGGTGACAATATACAGCCTTGATGTACTCATTTCCCAATTTGGAACCAGTCTTTTGTTCCATGTGCAGGTCTAAATGTTGTTTCTTGACCTGCATACAGCTTTCTCAGGAGGCAGGTCAGGTGGTCTGGTATTCCCATCACTTGAAGAATTTTCCACAGTCTGTTGTGATCCAACAGTCAAAGGTTTTGGCATAGTCAATAAAGCAGTAGTAGATGTAATTCTGGAACTCTCTTGCTTTTTCAATGATCCAACAGATGTTGGCAATTTGATTTCTGCTTCCTCTAACTTTTCTAAATCCAGCTTGAACATCAGGAAGTTAATGGTTCACATACTGTTGAAGCCTGGCTTGGAGAATTTTGAGCATTACTTTGCTAGCGTGAGAGATGAATGCAATTGTGAGGTAGTCTGAACATTCTTTGACATTGCCTTTATTTGGGACTGAAATGAAAAGTGATCTTTTCCAGTCCTGTGGCCACTGCTGAGTTTTCCAAATTTGCTGGCATATTGAGAGCAGCACTTTCACAGCATCATCTTTTACGATTTGAAACAGATCAACTGTAATTCCATCACCTCTACTACCTTTGTTTGTAGTGATGCTTCCAAGGCCCACTTGCTTTCACAATCTAGGATGTCTGACTCTCTGTGAATGATCATACCATCGTGGCTATCTGTGTCATGAAGATTTTTTTGTATAGTTCTTCTGTGTATTCTTGCCACCTCTTCTTGTCTTCTGCTTCTGCTAGGTCCATCCCATTTCTGTTCTTTAGAGAGCCCATCTTTGCATGAAATGTTCCCTTGGTATCTCTAATTTTCTTGAAGAGATCTCTAGCCTTTCCCATGCTATTGTTTCCCTCTATTTCTTTGCACTGACCACTGAGGAAGGCTTCCTTGTCTCTCCTTGCTATTCTTTGGAACTCTGCATTCACATGGGTATGTCTTTCCTTTTCTCCTTTGTCTTTTGCTTCTCTTCTTTCCTCAATTACTTGTGAAGTGAAGTGAAGTTGCTCAGTTGTGTCTGACTCTTTGTGACCCCATGGACTGTAGCCCACCAGGTTCCTCCATCCCTGGATTCTCCAGGCAAGAATACTGGAGTAGGTTGCCATTTCCTACTCCAGGGGATCTTCCCAACCCAGGGATCGAACCCAGGTCTCCCGCATTTCAGTCAGAGGCTTTAACCTCTGAGCCACCAGGGAAGCCTATTTGTAAGGCCTCCTCAAACAACCATTTCGCCTTTTTGCATCTCTTTTTTTTAGGGATGGTCTTGATCTCGGCCTCCTGTACAATGTCGCAAACCTCCGTCCACAGTTCTTCAGACAATCTGTCTATCAGATCTAATCCCTTGAATCTATTTGTCACTTCCACTATATAATTGTAAGGGATTTGATTTAGATCATACCTATCTAGTGTTTTTCCCTACTTTCTTCAATTTAAGTCTAAATTTGGCAATTAGGAGTTCATGATCTGAGCCACAGTCAGCCTCCAGTCTTGTTTTTGCTGACTGTATAGAGCTTCTCCATCTTTGGCTGCAAAGAATGTAATCAATCTGATTTTAGTGTTGACCTTCTGGTGATGTCCATGTGTAGAGTCATCTCGTGTTGTTCTAAGAGCCTGTTTGCTATGACCAGTGTGTTCTCTTGGCAAAAATCTATTAGTCTTTGCCTTGTTTCATTCTGTACTCCAAGGCCAAATGTGCCTGTTATTCCAGGTATTTCTTGACTTCATACTTTTGCATTCCAGTCCCCTGTGATGAAAAGGACATCTTTTTAGGGTGTTAGTTCTAGAAGGTCTTGTAGGTCTTCATAGAACTGTTCAACTTCAGCTTCTTACACATTATTGGTCAGAGCATGGACTTGGATTACTGTGATATTGAATGGTTTGCCTTGGAAACGAACAGATCTTTCTTTCATTTTTGAGATTGTATCCAAGTACTGCATTTCAGAGTCTTTTATTGACTATGATGACTACTCCATTACTTCTAAGGGATTCTTGCCACAGTAGTAGATATAATGGTCATCTGAGTTAAATTCACCCATTCCAATCCATTTTAGTTCACTGATTCTTGAAATGTTGATGTTCACTCTTGTCATCTCCTGTCTGACCACTTCCAATTTGCCTTGATGCATGGACCTAACATTCCAGGTTCCTATGCAATGTTGCACTTTATAGCATCGGACTTGACTTTTATTGCTAGTCACATCCACAGTTCGGTTTTGTTTTTGCTTGGGCTCCATCTCTTTATTCTTTCTGGAGTTATTTCTCCACTGATCTCCATTAGCATACTGGGCACCTACTGACCTGGGGAGTTCATCTTTCAGTGTCCTATTTAAAAAATCATTAAATAGTATAAACTTTGTCATTTGAGTTTTCTGTAACAACTGATAAACATAAATTGTCTTTTTTTTCTTCCTTAATTTATCAGTGCAATAAATTGCAACTTCCTTTAGGATTTAGGATTTACTGGTTTGATCTCCTTGCTGCCCAAGGGATGCTCAACAGTCTTCTCCAGCACCATAATTCAGCCTTCTTTATGATCCAACTCTCACATCCAGACATGATGATTGTAGCATTGATGATAGAAACCTCTGTGATTTTAGCCACATTTTTTTATGATCCTCATTAATAATTCTTCAAACTAAATTGAGTAAATATATGCTTTGATTACTCAAGTATAGACTTGATTTTAATTAATAATGGGTCCCTTGTTCTTCCTAATATTTACTAAATGTTATTGGTCCATGGCATATGTAACTACTAAGGTGCAATAAGCATTCACTCACAGAGCTTGGGCATCCAGAGTGATTAAGTTCATTTGTTAAGCCTAGATAAATGAATTTCCTGACCTGAACAAGTTTTGACTGGGTAAGTGTTTGGAATTGCTTTTGAGAAGAATATATGTTTTTAAAACTAAGAAAATTAGATCCAAAGAGGAATGAAAAATAATAAAGTGAAAGTTATAATGGGAAAATAAGCAATAGAAGTCCATAGCAAGGAAAGCTGAAAGAAGGGTAACATAAATTTTGAGAAATTGATGAATGAGGAGTATTGAGATGAAGACACTATATTGCCTAAGTTGCCCAGATTCAGGAGTGGCTGTGATAGCTTTGATGAACTATCGTATGCATGTATGCGGCTTAGTCGCTCAGGCACTCGCTCATATCCGACTCCTTGCAACTCCGCGGGCTGTCACCTGTCAGGCACCTCTGTGCATGGGATTGTACCAACAAGAATACTGAAGTGAGTTGCCATTTCCTCCTCCGCGGGATGTTCCCTACCCAAGAACCGAACCTGTGTCTCTTACATTGAAGGCGGACTCTTTACTGATGAGCCACGGGGAAGTCCCTTTTAGGAACTATAGAGGACTGAAAATTCATGGACTATGTTGACATAAAATTGTCTCTGATGTCCTTCTATAGGCAAATTAGATTACCTAAGCATAATGAGGGATTCCCTGGTGGCTCAGACAGATGCAGTTTCAATTCCTGGGTTGGAAAAATCCCTTGGAGAAGGAAATGACTACCCAATCCAGGATTCTTGCCTGGAGAATTCCACGGATGGAGGAACCTGGTGGGCTACAGCTTTTGGCATCACAATGAGTTGGACACGACTGAAAGAAAGAATAGTGAAATGGTTATTAGGCACAGGTTTGTGGCACTATAGTAAATCAGAACATATTTCATTATGCACCCCTTGACCAGCTTAGTTTTAATGTATTCTTTTTAGCCCTTTTATGTTTCATTTGCAGCATTCACTTTCCTCCATGCATCTGAAGGATTGGTGATTCCAAGAATCCCACCTTTGTAAGTACACTGAAGATTTATCAAGATAACAAGTGAAGTTCAGGAAGAGATTCAATCTAGGACTCCAAAGTAACTTTGAAATGATTTATCCATGCAAAATTCAGCAAACACTATTTGGAGAATAGTGACCAAAGAAAATATCAGGATTGAATCTAATAAAAAAAAAAAAAAAGAAAGAAATAAGTAATAAAAACTGAAGCAACACTTTAAAAAAAAAGAAAAAAACCTAGGGGCTGGAAAAAGAGGGATCTGAGTCAGTTTTAATTTAATGTATATTTTGCAGATGGAAGATACAGAGACAAATTTATACAGGAAAGGAATGATGAAAATAATTGCTAATTGAAATTCAGTTAACATGTGTTGCCAAAACACTCCATTTATTTATTATCTCTAATTTGGAGGATCATTAATAAAAATTCAGAAATATGTGTCTAAAATTTTGCACATGATTCTACAATTTGATTATAGTCTAAATAATAAGAATTGATATAGTAAACTTTTCATTGTGCCTTCTATATTCAAAGTTTGAAATCTTATTTTAGCTAACATGATTAACATGAAAAATATTTGTATTAAAAAATCTAAAGTTTTGTATCAATTTAGTTAGGTGGATTTTGTCCTAGATTATATACATTCATATAATTAATTGCAAGCTCAGCAAAAAAAACAAAACAAACAAACAAACAAAAAAAGCCATTTATTCATTCATCAAATAGGATAATCATTTGCTCTGCTGTATTCATATGTTTTTTGATTACCAATAAGATGTAATATTTCTTAAGTATTCTTTGCACCAAAGTATTGAGTACAGAAATGTTAATAAAATAATCAATCTCCACCACTCAATGTTGCAATACTTCATCTGTACTACTTCATAAACTTTGTATATTTTAGCCTTTTTGTCTCTCTCTGAATGTGTCAGCCTTTTCTAAACCAAGCATAATCAAACAATTGAAATCAGAATATTATTATAGCCAGTGAAGACGTCATCTAGCACCCATTGCCATATCCAAATATAATTTTCCTTTAGAACATTAACTGAGTTGTTGAATTTATTTTTAACTATGAGATGCAAGACAATTACTAAGATATATCACTGTTATTTTTTCTTTATTTTAGTCAACAATCTGTAATAATTTTATTCATATCTTGGGAAATGAATTCTGCCATTCATTTAATACTTCTTTTCATGTCAGTTTTTTGAGGGGCTCATTGTCTCAAACTGTTGATGCTGTAGTACCATGAATAGTAATTCTCAGTCAAATATTAGGTGAAATTTCATATATAGTGCTTCTTGGTGGCTCAGTTGGTATGGAATCCACCTCCAATGCAGGAGACCAGGGTTCAATCCTTGGGTTAGGAAGATCTCCTGGAGAAGAGAATGGCTACCCACTCCAGTAGTCTTGCCTGGGGAATTCCATGGACAGAGGAGCTTGGCTGACTGTAGTCCATGGGGTTGCAAAGAGTCAGACAACACAGAGTGACTAAGTACGGCACTATATATATATATATGTGTATATATATATATATATATTATATATTATATATATATGGCACCTAATATATATATATATATTAGGACTCCTCTGGTTACCTCCTTTCAGAACAAGGCTCATGCACATTCTGCTAGAGATATGAAATGTGATTAATACCAGGTAAATGTTTTTTAGAAATACCCAATTGATTCACAAGATCTCTATAAGGAAGGGAGAGATGAGAGTTGCTCTCATATGGAGGGAGAATGTTAAAAAGCATCTAGCTGGTCCTTATGTTATATGTTCACTGAGCATGATCCAAAGACTGTACTCTGACATTCTGATGACTTTTGAGAGAGGTCTAAATACACCGAACATTTCAGAAGCCAAATCTTTTGATTCCCAAGCATAACACCATTTTTGTTATAGAATGTTTTTGTAAATAGAACACTGTTCTATTTTTTCTCAAAATTCTGTTCCCTTATAATTAAGTCTAAGAAAACTTTCTATAAGGTTGTTATCTTTTTAAAGCACAATTAAATCACATGTTCATTTCTTTATTAAGACAAAAGAGAGGAGTATCTATATTAAGATGTTTTATTTTTGTTTGTAAATTCAAAAATTCAGTAAGAGTCTATGTCCTTTTTTTTGCTAAGTCATGTTTGACTCTTTTGTGACCCTTTGGACTGTAAACCTTGGGGCTCCTCTGTCTATGAGATTTTTCCAGGCAAGAATACTCAAGTGGTGGCCATTTCCTTCTCCAGGGGATCTTTCTGACCCAGGGATCGAATCCACATCTCCTGCTTGGCAGGCATATTATTTACCAATGAGCCACCAGGGCAGCCAATGTATCTCTTATATTCTACTTGTTCTGAACTTAAGAATTTCTATGATGTGAATTAATAACATCATTAAGTTGGTATGGGGGATTTCAGTCACAAAAACAGTATAAACTACTTGGCCACTTCAGTTGCCTCATCTATAAAATGGCTCAATAATAATGCTTAGTTCAGCAATATATTGCAAGAATTAAATGGTCAATTGATGTAGTTAATAAACATTAGTTATAAGATTATAAATATGAGGATTGAAGTACTTTTAATATTTGCAAAATTAAGAAACAATTTATAATACCATCCTCACCTCTGATACCCACTGCAAATTCAGGAATCCTCAAGACCACCACTTCTGATATAAAATGAAACTTTAGGGGTTCTCAGAACCACCCTCAGTTTCAGTAACTTGTAAGAAAACTCACTGAACTGACTGAAACCTCTAGAACTCGCAGTTAACAGTTTATTTCAATGAAAGGGTGAAGATTAAAATTAGCCCAAGAGAAGAGATGTCTGAGGCCAAATCCAGGAAAGTAACATATATACAAGCAGAGCTTCCAGTTGTCCTCTCCCCATGAAGTCATGGACAACACTAACTGTCATGGCAGTCATGGTTGACAACACTCAAAATGTCACCAACCAGGATAGCTTTCTGGAGCCTTGATGTCCAGATCCTTTACTGTCATGTAAATGTGATTGCTCTTTGGAAAACAAAGGTATGACAAACCTAGACAGCATATTAAAAAGCAGAGACATTGCTTTGCCAACAAAGGTCCATGTGGTCAAAGATATGGATTTTCCAGTAGTCATGTATGGATGTGAGTGTGTTAGTTGCTCACACATGTCCGACTCTTTGCAACCCCATGGACTGTAGCCCACCAGGCTCCTCTGTCCATGGAATTCTTCAGGGAAGAGTACCAGAGTGGGTAGCCATTCCCTTTTTTCCTTATCCAAGGTATCTTTCCTACCCAAGGATTGAACCAAGGTCTCCTGCATTGTGGGCAGAGTCTCTACAATCTGAGCCAGCAAGGAGGTGAAAGTTGGAGCAATAAAAAATGTCTGCTTTCAAACTGCGGTGATGGAGAAGACTCTTGAGAGTCCCTTAGAGAGCAAAGAGATCAAGCCAGTCAATCCTAAAGGAGATCAACCGTAAATACTCAATAGGAGGACTAATGTTGAAGCTGAAACTCCAATACTTTGGCCACCTGATGGGAAGAGCCAAATCATTGGAAAAGACCCTGATTCTGGGAAAGATTGAGGGCAGGAGGAGAAGGGGGAGACAGAGGATGAGATGGTTGGATGATATCACTGATTAAATGGATGCGAGTTTGAGCCAACTTAGGGAAATAGTGAAGGACAAGGAAGCCTGGCATGGTGTAGTTCATGGAGTGACGAAGAGTCAGACATGACTTAGCAGCTGAACAACAACAACAAGCATCGTTGACTACGCTTTTGGCTAACTTCAGTCTCCAGCCTATCTTCAGATGGAACTAATACTGCAAAATACAAACCCTCCATTTTAAATCACTTCAGTAGATTTTCTAGTATGGCTCCAGGCCCCCAGCTAGCCAAACACAATTTAATCCAGCACGACTTTCCAAAGATTTCAAGATGGCCTCTTAGAAGCTGAAGTTGGCCAGATAAATATTTGATCAAGAATAATTCTTAGCTATACACTATTGAGGGCTTCCCTGGTGGATCATGACTGAGCAACTGAACGACAACAACAATGTGGAATATATGGTAAAGAATCTTCCTGCAATGCAGGAGACCCAGGTTCAATGTCTGGGTCAGGAAGATCCCTGGAGAAGGGTATGGCTACCTATTTCACTATTATTGACTGGAGAATTCCATGGACAGAGGAGCCTGGTGGGCTACAGTCCATGGGGGTCAGTTCAGTTCAGTTCAGTCGCTCAGTCATGTCCGACTCTTTGTGACCTCATGAATCGCAGCACGCCAGGCCTGCCTGTCCATCACCAACTCCCAGAGTTTACTCAAACTCATGCCCATCGAGTCAGTGATGCCACCAGCCATCTCATCCTCTGCCGTCCCCTTCTCCTCCTGCCCCCAATCCCTCGCAGCATCAGGGTCTTTTCCAGTGAGTCAGATCTCCACATCAGGTGGCCAAAGTATTGAAGTTTCAGCTTCAGCATCAGTCCTTCCAATGAACACCCAGGACTGATCTCCTTTAGGATGGACTGTTTGGATCTCCTTGCAGTCCAAGGGACTCTCAAGAGTCTTCTCCAACACCACAGTTCAAAAGCATCAATTTTTCGGTGCTCAGCTTTCTTCACAGTCCAACTCTCACATCCATACATGACCACTGGAAAAACCATAGCTTTGACTAGATGGACCTTTGTTGGCAAAGTAATGTCTCTGCTTTTTAATATGCTATCTAGGTTGGCCATAACTTTCCTTCCAAGGAGTAAGCGTCTTTGAATTTCATGGCTGCAATCACCATCTGCAGTGATTTTGGAGCCCAAAAAAATAAAGTCTGACACCGTTTCCACTGTTTCCCCATCTATTTGCCATGAAGTGATGGGATCGGATGCCATGATCTTAGTTTTCTGAATGTTGAGCTTTAAGCCAACTTTTTCACTCTCCTCTTTCACTTTCATCAAGAGGCTTTTTAGTTCCTCTTCACTTTCTGCCATAAGGGTGGTGTCATCTGCATGGGGGTCAAAGAAGAATTCAAATATATACACAAAATATAGGTAGAAATTGCAGCTGTCCATTCTATAAAATAGTTAATAGTGTTTATCATATGTTTTGCCTTGAGTTAAACTGGTAATATTTTTAGAAGAAAAATATTAATTGCATGAAAATTTGTTTTGCCTTACAAATAACCAGATTTTCATTTCCTTTCTGGATAATAAGTGACATTTTTCAAAGTATAGATGAGCCATATAGTTACCATTTTGTACTTACGTATAATAAACAGAATGTCAATTTACATGTTATCTAGTTTTTATTTTTCAGTCTGTCTATGTTAAGTTTTAGGTACTGATTTCTGTCAATAAGATTCAATCTGTGCTTTTAAAAAGTAGCACTGTTGACATCAAGTGCAAATGCAAAGTACAAATTTGCATATCATTCTGAAAGAAGTAACCTTTCTTTTTAATCAGTTAGTCTCAGATATGCTGTGTAACTATACAACAAGTATTTTTGTGCATTCATTTCAATCATTATGATAATAAGCTTAAAGAGATAAAAGCTGTTCTATTTCTTATGCTGCATTGTTAAACCTGTGCAAGTGTTCAATTATCATAATTCTGAAAAATTTTATGGCTTAAAGTTTTAAGGTAATATAGTCTCTTTCTTGTATTCAGTTTTATTTTTTGTATTCAGTCTAAAATATCTGACAGCTGCTTTTGAATATGTTTTGTAGGTATTTGAAAAGAGTCAAGTGTAGGGTAGGACTGAAAAAAGGCTAGAACAAAGTTGATTCTGACAACCTATCATATGTAAGAAAGAATAAGATATTTTTGTGTATTACATGGTACTTTTATAAAAATAGCCTAAGTTTTCAGTAAAACTACTTTGTTTTATTTTCTTAGCATTTTTTTTTTTCCTCATTGAATTTAACTACCTCTGAACATGCTTGGTAACTGCTTGGTCAATATATATTTTTTATCATTTATTGATCATAATCTACTAGGTCCTTGGAATCTAATGGTGGAGACTATAGATACAGTTTCCAACATCTAGGAAGTTGGATTTCAGATAACCTGATGAGAGTGAGCCAAGTTGCATGCACATAGAAACTATTATTTAGCTCCCAGTTTCAGATTCATATGTGTTACTCTCTGCCAGTCTGTCTAATACTGAGTCTTTATGATTGAAAGCTTTTCTCTTTCAGGCACCGTCAATCTCCAGTACATATCTTGACCATCTAGTCTGGATCTATGAGCTATGGCTGGAAGATGCAGCCATCTTTTTGTCTCATTTACTAGTAATTACCAGACCCTAACATGACCGCCTCCGCCTCTCTTTCTCCTCTCCATACCACCAAATTTGAATGTTTTCAGGCTTCCTTAGCTCAGTAAGTTTCACCATTAATAATCCATTTGTTCTAAGTCTAATAAATCTAAATTATCCTTAATTCTTCTCTTTCCATTACTCAACAAATCCAGTATATCAGCAAGTTTTCCTGAATGCATGTTAGTTTTTATTTATCTCTAACAGAAATGGTGTTACTGACTCACTTCTTTATATTTTTCATTGCCATTGTCTCATTGAGCTATGGTTGCTTATGCATTAATTTTGATAACTAGAAACAGTTACAACTTAAATTCTTTCTTTGGGCTTTCTAAGTAACACTACTATTAATATTTTTTCTTGATGCAGTAATATTTGAAGTAGATGAAGATGGAGAAAGTTAAGATAAAAGTAAGGAAAATCTTTAAAAAAAAGATTAAATTGGATCATTGGAATGCAACAGTTAGAACTGGACATGGAACAACAGACTGGTTCCAAATCAGGAAAGGAGTACATCAAGGCTGTATATTGTCACCCTGCTTATTTAACTTATATGCAGTGTACATAATGAGAAACCCTGGACTGGATGAAGCACAAGCTCAAATCAAGATTGCTAGAGACATATCAATAACCTTAGAGATGCCAGATGACATCACCCTTATGACAGAAAGCAAGGAAGAACTAAAGAGCCTCTTGATGAAAGTAAAAGAGGAGAGTGAAAAAGGTGGCTTAAAACTCAACATTCAGAAAACTAAGAACATGGCATCTAGTCCCATCACTTCATGGCAAATAGATGGGGAAACAGTAGAAACAGTGACAGACTATTTTTGGGGGGGCTCCAAAATCACTGCAGATTGTGACTGCAGCCATGGAATTAAGAGACACTTACTTTTTGAAAGGAAAGTTATGACCAACTTAGACAGCATGTTGGAGAAGGAAATGGCAACCCACTCCAGTATTGTTGCCTGGAGAATCCCATGCATGGAGGAGCCTAGTAGGCTATAGTCCAAGGGGTCGCTAAGAATGGGACATGACTGAGCGACTTCACTTTCACTTTTCACTTAATGCATTGGAAAAGGAAATGGCAATCCACTCCAGTATTCTTGCCTGGAGAATCTCAGGGACAGAGGAGACTGCTGGGCTGCCGTCTATGGGGTTGCACAGAGTCAGACACGACTGAAGCAACTTGGCAGCAGCAGCAGCAGACAGTATATTAAAAAACAGAGACATTACTTTGTTGCAAAGGTCCATCTATTCAAGGCTATGATTTTTCCAGTGCCATGTGTGGATGTGAGATTTGGGCTATAAAGAAATATGAGTGCTGAAGAATTGATGCTTTTGAACTGTGGTGTTGGAGAAGACTCTTGGGAGTTCCTTGGACTGCAAGGAGATTCAACCAGTCCATGCTAAAGGAGATCAGTCCTGAGTGTTCATTGGAGGGACTGATGTTGAAGCTGAAACTCCAATACTTTGGCCACCTGATGTGAAGTGGACTCATTGGAATAGGCCCTGATGCTGGGAAAGACTGAAGGTGGGAGGAGAAGGGGACAACAGGGGATAAGATGGTTGGATGGTATCACTGACTCAATGGACATGAGTTTGAGTAAACTCTGGGAGTTGGTGATGGACAGGGAGGCCTAGTGTGCACAGTCCATGGGGTCACAAAGTTTGGACATGACTGAATGACTGAAGTGAACTGAACTAAGCTTATGATGAAGTCAAAAAAAGTGATAAAAGCTAGTTCACATTCTTTGCCATTTTCATTCTCTTAAAATCCCCCAAAAAGTCGGTTACAAATAAATATCTGTATCAATACTGGATACCCAGAAACCCAGACAGTGGACTAAAAATCCCCTATATTTTCAGATCTACTACTGTAGTGAGATGTTTCCAATGTGGGGATTTTCCTAGAAGCATATTAGTATCTACCAGATTTAGAAATGCTGATTCAAGTGAACATTGTCCAAAGAGTACTGGAGAAAATAAATAAATAAAATGAACAGATTTATATCCAAGAGAAGGAATTCCATTCCGAAATCACTCTGCCTTATTCACCTGTTTAACATTTTCATCTAGCCCACAGTGTGTGTTCTTCAAGTGCATGCCTTACCAGTCCCGACCACTGAGGAGAACACTGATATTTCTAACTGAGTATTGAGTAGAATGGCAGAATTTAATATTTAAGGATGACATATGATGTATATATATTTTCTTAATTTATTATTAATGAGATGACTCCTAATTTTTAGTAGGATGAAATAGGAAATGCTGCAAACTGATGATATTATGAGGAACAAAAGCACGTTCTTGTGCTCAGTCATGTCTGACTCTCTGCCACCGTCTGGACTGTAGCCCACCAGGCTCCTCTGTCCGTGGGATTTCCCAGGCAAGAGCAACAGAGGGAGCTGCCATTTTCTACCCCAGGGGATCTTCACCCCTAAGGATCGAAACTGCATGTCTTGTGTCTTCTGCATTGGCAGGCGGATTCTTTACCACTGTATCACCATGAAATGCTGCAAATAGATAATGTTTTGAGAAACAAAAGTAGTAAAAATCAACATAGGCTAGGATTGTTAATATAAAGGTGAAGAGAATTTAGCAGGATGACTAGCTGCCTAGGAATCCTAGAAGTAATGTCTGGTCATCATTATTTTGGTATCTGTATACTAGTTTCAGAATGTGCCAAGAATGTAAACAACCAGAGTGAAACAGAACCATGGAACTGAGCTGCCAATAGCAATGTCAAAAGTATATAGTAGTATATAGTTATTAATATACATCATAGTGAATTTATTTAATTCTGCTTGAAATATTCACCTGTTGTGATATGGTTCAGTAGTTAAGCCGTGTCCTCTTTGTGACCCCATGAACTGCAGCACAACAGACTTCCTGTACTTCAGTCTCCCAGAGTTTCCTCAAACTAATGTCCATTGAGTCCGGAATGCCATCCAACCATCTCATCCACTGTCGTCCCCTTCTCCTGCCCTCAGTCTTTCCCAGCATCAGTCTTTTCCAATGAGACAGCTGTTCCCATCAGGTGACCAAAATATTGACGCTTCATCTTCAGCATCAGTCCTGATGAATATTTAGGGTTGATTTCCTTTAGGATTGACTGGTTTGATCTCTTTGCTGTCCAAGAGACTCTTAAAAGTCTTCTCCAGCACCACAATTAGAAAGCATCAGTTCTTCGGCACTCAGCCTTCTTTATGGTCCAAATTTCATATCCATACATGACTACTGTAAAAAAGGATAGCTTTGACTATATGGACTATTCACTTGTTAATGAGCAAAAATAACAAGAAGTAGACAACTTTTCTATTTCAGCTTTACCACTTCCTAGTCATGTGAGCCTAGACAAATGTCTTTTCCTCTCCAGTCTTCCTTTTCTTTCTCTATGAATTAAAGCTACCCATATCTGCTCAAAGATTATTGTAAAGACCATGCACAAACACTACGATTAACTTTTTTAAGTGCAATGCAATGTAATTGATGATGTAAGGTATTATTATTGAAAAATTTCAGATATGGTAAAATGGCTTCCTCTGAGTGCATATAAGTATTAATTTACAAGAATCGGTAAAATTGAATTAAGTAACTGTAAATATGAAACTAACATCTTATTTCCAGCATTACCTATCCACCAAACAAATGTTTGTATAATTATGCATAATTATTAAAAAAAAACAATTCCTATATTTTTTTCAAGTAAATTTGCCCTACATAAGACATGAAATTAAAAAAAAAAATGCTTACTCCTTGGAAGGGAAGCTCTGATAAAACTAGACAGCTTATTAAAAAGCAGAGACATCATTTTGCCAACAAAGATCCATATAGTCAAAGGTATGGTTTTTCTAGTAGTCATGTATGGATGTGAGAGTTGGACTATAAAGAAAGCTGAACGCCGAAAAATTGATGCTTTTGAACTGTGGTGTTGGAGAAGAGTCTTGAGAGTCTCTTGGACAGCAAAGAGATCAAACCAATCAATCCTAAAGGAAATCAGTCCTGAATATTCATTGGAAGGACTGATGCTGAAGCTGAAGCTCCAATACTTTGGCCACCTGATGTGAAGAACTGACTCATTTGAAAAGGCCCTAATGCTGGGAAAGATTGAAAGCAGGAGAAGAGGACAACAGAGGATGATATGGTTGAATGACATCAGCGACTAGATGGATATGAGTTTAAGCAAGCTTCTGGTTGGTGATGGACAGGGAAGCCTGGCATGCTGCAGTCCATGGGGTTGCAAAGAGAAGGACATGACTGAGCAACTGAACTGAACTGAACCAACCTTCTGCTTAAATAATCATCTCTGAGGAAGGAAAGCAAAATCGTTAATAGTTCAGTCAATACATTAAGAAACCCCTGTATTATAATTTTATGTCTGCTATTTAAGTGGTTTTTGACTGTAGCCAGTTCATTTCAGTCCCTCAGTCGTGTCTGACTCTTTGAGACCCCATGGACTGCAACACATCAGGCTTCCCTGTCCATCACCAACTCCTTGAGCTTGTTCAAACCCATGTCCATTGAGTGGGTGATGCCATCCAACCAGCTCATCCTCTGTCATCCCCTTCTCCTCCTGCCTTCAATCTTTCCCAGAATTAGGATCTTTTCCAATGAGTCAGGTCTTCACATCAGGTGGCCAAAGCATTGGAGTTTCAGCTTTAACATCAGTCCTTCCAGTGAATATTCAAGGCTGATTTCCTTTAGGATGGACTTGTTAGATTTCCTTGCAGTCCAAGGGACTCTCAAGAGTCTTTTCCAACACCACAGTTTAAAAGCATCAATTCTTCAGCCCATAGCTTTCCTTATCATCTGACTCTCACATCCATACATAACTACTGGAAAAACCATAGCTTTGCTTAGATGGGTCTTTGTCAGCAAAGTAATGTCTCTGCTTTTTAATATGCTGTCTAGGTTGGTCATAGCGTTTCTTCCAAGGAGTAAGCATCTTTTAATTTCATGGTTGCAGTCACCATCTGCAATGATTTTGGATCCCCCCAAAATAAAGTCTCTCACTGTTTCCATTGTTTCCCCATCTATTTGCCATGACGTGACGGGACCAGATGCCATGATCTTCGTTTTTTGAATGTTGAGTTTTAAGCCAGCTTTTTCACTCTTCTCTTTCACTTTCATCAAGAGGCTCTTTTTTCTTCTTTGCTTTCTGCCATAAGGGTGGTGTCATCTGTGTATCCGAGGTTATTGATATTTCTCCCAGCAATCTTGATTCCAGCAAGTTATTTCAAATATGTTCAGTGGAGATATAAACATTGTTTCACTTTTTTATTTTAAAGGTTAAATGAATTTTTATGTAACATTTTATATTACATCATTGTGTCTGCTGCAAGAAGTATGTTTAGTATATTATAGCTGTTTTAATACCACTTTAATATAAGGTAAAAATAGCATGTAAGATGCATAGTATTTGCTGTAAAATAATAGATTTTTGATATCATATTATTATAGAGTATAAATTTATTCAATCTGAGATTATGCTTTGTGCTAAATGGAGAAGTAATTTTGATCCAAATGATGACACTACGGCAATCATATGGATGAATATTCTATAAATATTCTGTAAAATGAGTTTGGCTACATTACTTACCCTGTATACAAGGTGAAGTTCTCAGGATAGAAAGAAATGTGAAGATTCAATATTTTTTTCAAAAACAATAATTTATTTGCTTTAATATTTTTACTTAATTCAAAGTTCTACTGACATTTATTTTTCAAGAATGCAATTATCACTGTACCTCAGGAATCATATTTAAAGTAATTTATTTGTGTTGAGACATTGAGAACAAAAGACTAAAGTGTTGTTTACATGAACAAAATGTCCTCCAACCAAATGTCTTACAAACAGATTATAAACTCATGAATATTTAGTTTTTCTTCTTTTCTCTAGGCATTATCAAATATCCCATTGTTATTAATAGAATGTTTCATTTACTTAGCATAATATGGAGCCAGTATCAGAAACAAATAGTTTACTTGGATTTCTACTTCTCATGGGCAAGACCATGACTTAATCATATTATATTCTTTGTCACCAGGCATAATATCTGTGACAGAGTAGATAATGGAATATTGAATAAATAAATTATAACAAGTAAAATCAGTCTATATCATATAAAATATCAAATGGTATATGCATTATTCAAAGTATATGTAAATAGTTTTTCTGTCACAAATATAAGAAACTCTGACAATATTAAATTAAGATTTGTTCTCATACTTTTGAGAATGAGTTTTTTTTCCAATAAAGATCTTGAATCCAAAAAACTGTATTTATGATGAATCAACCTGAAAAGATTTTTTTTTTTAATTTCATTCCAGGCAAGCACACAAAGGATTACATGCTCCTGAAAGCTTGTCTGAATAAACCCAAATCCCCCTACCAGAATCATACAAGAATCTATTTTTTTATAGCCTTCAATGTATTTTCAGTAACTTTCCTTTGTTAGCAATTTTTAAAAACTGCCTCAGCAATAATGTAAGTAAAAATTAATTAGACTTTTAAAAGAGTGAAAAACCTGCACTGCCCAATCTTTGTTGCTTGTGTGGGTGAAATATGAAATATATAGGAAACTAATTAGAAATTTGCATATATAATGTTCAAAGAAAAGCTTTTACATATGTAAATACTTTGAAAACAGAATAGTACTCTTTTTTCACCCTTTGAAATACTAAAAAATGTTTATAATATGTATTCAATTTTTATGTTTAAAAAATCTTTTTAATATGGAATATATTGGTCATACCTTTACATGTTTTGTGAACAACTTAATGATCTTTGTATCTAACATTATTAGGAATGAAAAAGGGGAATAATGCTTAAAGATAGGTTTAAATTTAATATATACATTCTTATTTATTTTAAGCAAAATATATTTTCATATCAAATAGTGAATGCCACTAATTTACTTAGGAACTTATCTACAGCAGCATACAGCCATTGCTATTAATACTTATATTGAAATAAGTATTCTCTTATACTTTAAGAAGCTGATACATAGGTATAGTCACAATTCTAATTATTTATTGACCTCTGAAAGAGACCAGTCATTTTTTCAGCATATGACATTTCTTGTATTTCATTTGTTTTATAGTTTCCACAGAAGTTAAGTACTATTGTATTCAAATAAAATATTGATTTTTCATGTATTTAGCTTTCACTTGAGTTTCTCACTCATTGATTACTTTAATATTAAGTAACTCTTACAAAAGATGTAAGATCCCTTAAAAGTATAAAGAAGATATTAATTCTCATGGTTGACAAAGAGTTTTATTAGAAGTTTTACAAAAGTAAATACTCTTCATATAATTTCTTAGTCCTGAAATTATTTTTAATACATGATGGTTAACTTCAAAACTGGTGATTACCAAAGTTGGACACTATATAGAATGGGTTGTTCTTTCTTTTTATTAATTTTTTATACCTGTTTGTATTTTTTTTAAGTTTTATTTTTAGAATTCCTAGATTGGTGATAACTTAGTCTTATTAATTTCTTTCATTCTGTAAACCAATGTGGATAGATGATGGTGACAAAGAAGATAATCTTATTCACAGTTTAGCATGGCATAGTTGTGTGGCTAGGCTCACCTTTGCTGTCACTGAATTAGCAATTAAAGCCTTACAGTGAAAAAAGATTTGTCCAGTAATGTCCTGCACTATGAAAATCACTACCTTATGTAGTGAATGAAACTTATGTTTCATTTTGAAAAACTAATTGGGTTTTATTTGTGATTCATTGCTATTAGAGACATAATCAGGAAGATTAATTGCCATAGGCAGTAATATAAATTATGGTATAAAGTGATGATGGCCTAAACTGGGGTTAAAACATGGATGGAGAGAACCACAAAAGGAAGAGTCCATGTTGTGTTCATTAGTAGAAGTAATGATTCCACGATTCTGAAATCTGGGACAGAAGATTAACTGATGAAATTATTTAATTAGGGTTCTGATATTTGTCCTTATAGTTGCATACTTATTTAATATCATGTTTTCTTGTATCAAGAAAAGTATTTTAAAATTTGATACTAATTATAAATTTGGGGCATGAAACTTCATGAGGTTTGCTTCTGAAGGTAACATGTTGGAGGGTTCCTCCTTCCTTGGCCTCCTAAAATGAAAGCAAAATTTAAACATAGCCATAAATATAATCCAGAAAACAACCTTGAATGGTATGAGTATGCATCTCCCACAAGTCTCCCAATCTTTGCAATATCAATCCTCTTTAACTTACAAAATGTAGTTCTGTCCATCATTTTTAAAAACGTGATGAAAGTAGCTGCATGTTATCTTCTAGGGCCAAACTTGCCTTTCGTGGACGGCATGTAATACTCTTCCACTGCCACTCTATAATCTCTGGTTGAAATCTACCATATGGCAGATAGGTGTCCCGATAGTTCAGTTTTACCTGTGGGAATGGATACCTGTCATGGATTGTTCATGTGATAAATCAACAATGCTAGCAACTTCTCTTTGAATATTGTCCTAAATCCACTTTAATAATCTCCAGACTTATTTTGATAAGAATTTTTAAAAAGGAGAAGATGCTTAAAGAAATATTATACTAAGTCTTCATTAAGGAAGTAAGTGCTAAGTTAACATATGGAGGAAGGATAAAATTTTATGTTTTTCCTTGCCAAGTATTCTGGGACTAGAGTTGCCATATTATCAAATTAAAATACAGGATACCTGGTTGGATTTCAATTATAGATAAACACTTTTCAGTATAAGTATATCTCAATTAGACGGCTTCTCTAGTGGCTCAGTGGTGAAGAATCAGCCTGCTGAGAAAGAGACATGAGTCCGATTCCTGGGTCAGGAAGATCTGCTGGAGAAGGAAATGGCAACCCGCTCCAGTATTCTTGCTGGGAAATCCCATTCACAGAGGAGCCTGGCAGGCTACAGTCCATGGGGTTACAAAAGAATAGGGCAAGATAGCAACTAAACCACAACAATCCCAAATGGAGCACACCATACATACTACATCAATATCTGTATTAACACTGGTAGATGTTGAGATAGATATCATATATATATATATACATATATATATATATACACACACATATATATACACACACATATGTATATGTGTAGATACATTTGTAGATGTAGATACCATATGTAGATAAATTTCTGAATGAAATTTAGTATCCTAAATTAATTTGGAATTAAATTAATTCTTACAGCCTTACTTCAGACATAAACTTGCATGGGTTAAGACTATTCTCAGTATCCTTTAGTTTATGCCCTGTACCGGTTTGTGTCCATGTCTTATGTAAGCAAAAGGTTCCCTGTGGAACACTGGAAAAATAGCTTGGGTGGATATCCAGGTGGATTACAACGTTCCAACTTCGCACGTTTTTGCCGCCAACACCCGTCTGTGAGATGTGATGTGCATGCTCTGTGCTCAGTCACGTCCAACTCTGTGCAAGCCCGTGAACTTCAGGCTCCTCTGTTCATGGAATTTTCCAGGCAAGAATACTGGAGTGGGGTTCCATTTTCTACTCCAGGGGATCTTCCTGATCTAGGCATCAAACCCACATCGCTTGCATTTCTGGCAGGAGGATTCTTTACCATTGCACCACCTGGGAAAACCAATCTGTGAAATATGTGGGATTAAAAATATCAATCTATAAAGGAGTTAATGATTTGAAAAAATTGTACTTATATCTGAATGCACTTACAGTACCTTTATCTAACCCTTTCATCATTTTTTCTCTTTTAAGTGTCTAGTGCCTTCCTCATGCACATTGTTGGTTCAGATATCTGCCATTCATGGTCACTTATTCATGGATATGTAGAATAAATTTCAAAAACATTCTCTACTTCTACTATTTATTTGCCTTTTAAGTCTAATTTTCCCATAGTATAATAACATAGAAATAATGCCAAAGTTGTGGAAATGTCAATAGAAATAATTAATAGCCAAATTATCTTAGTGTTAAAAAGGACCCTCAAATTTGAAAGATAAGCCAAGCCTAGTCTTTGCTGTACTCACCACATAAAATGGTCCTTCTTTCTCTGGGAAATATGAGTAGTGAACCATAAATCTATGTTGTGTGAGCATGTTCCAGGGATGTTTAATACTGTAAAATATTAGTGACCTATTGGAAAATAATGCTTCTTCTAAGAATATAGAGTCAATTTTGGTGAACTTTCTATAATGGGAAGCCTTTCTTTGAATTGGGTGCTTGTCTCTTGTTTATTTCCTCCATAGTTCACAGGAGCCTCATGTAACTCCAGCAATTCACCTAACTATGTCCCCAAGGCAATCATGTTCATATTTTATATTTCTTTGCCCATTTGTTATTTTTGTACTGTGTTCTCCACATATTTATGAGGCTGTGGGATGAACCCTTATGCTTCCTGTATTGTTTTTCTTTTCTTTTTCTTTCCTTGAATTTAAATGCTAGATTTTAGAAGGCAATAAAAATGGATTGTAGTGTTCTTAAAATTATATTGAGAGATATAAGTGCTATGATTTAAAGATTTATTGATAGGTAGCTACAGATTTGTAGATAAAGTGAATCTGAACACACCTGATTCTTAGCAATGAATATTTTAAAACCTGGTATTAATATACAATAACCAATTCTGGATGCATTTGAAAAAGATTTGTAAACTCCCTCTGACTTTATTCACTTCAAATGCATTCCTAATTAGTTGCTTTGCTCTATAATGGCCTACAATGCTTTAATGTAATTTTTTAAAAATTTGCCCTTAGTAAAGGAGAGAGGCTTCCACAGTAGCTCAGCTGGTAAAGAATCAACCTGCAATGCAGGAGACCCCAGTCCATTCCTAGGTCGGGAAGATCCGCTGGAGAAGGGTTAGGCTGCCCACTCCAGTATTCGTGGCTTTCCCTGGTGACTCAGCTGGTAAAGAATCCATCTGCAATGCAGGAGACCTGGGTTTTGATCCCTGGGTTGGGAAGATCCCCTGGAGGAAGGCATGGCTACCCATTCCAGTATTCTGGCCTGGAGAAGTCCATGGACTGTATAGCCCTGGGGTTGCAAAGAATTGGACATGATTTTCACTTTCAGAGGAGAGATTATATTTGAAACATCATGTCATTTATTTAAATTTTGTCATATAGCTATTAAAATTGTTATTTTCTTCATAGCATATAATAATTTATTTGATGTTTAAGGAGAGATTAATTTGTTCCACTGTATTTAACTTTTACAAAAAACAAGCTGAGTAAACATAAGCACATTTTTACTATAAGGCCAAGGCAAATATTGTTCTCAGAGTTTATGAGTATCCATTTCAAACTCCAGACTTATAATTCAAAAGATTTTCATACTATAATTTTTACCTCTTGGTTAGAGGTATATAGTCATTATATAATAAAATATTTTAGTAAATTTGATATAATGACTATCTGTGATTTCGATATATTGAGCTTTCACTTAAGATTGATATACCTGCAGAATACTTTAATATATGCCTTATCTCTTAAGATTTTCTTTTTCATTTTATGTATATATTTCCCAGGTTTGCAGAGCAGTGCTACTTTTATTGTTATTTTTGGAGAAAGAATATGGTATTAAATACCTAATATCCATAAAAGGGGCTTCCCAGGTAGCTCAGTGGTAAGAAATCCACCTGTGAAGCAGAAGACACATGTTCCACCCCTGGGTCTGGAAGATCCCCTAGGGAAGGAAATGGCAACCCACTCCAGTATTCTTGCCTGGGAAACCCCATGGACAGAGGAGCCTGGCGGACTACAGTCCATGAGTTTGCAAAGAGTCCGACACAATTTAGCAGTGAAACAGCAGCAGCAATCCATAAAAGACTGCTTAAAGTGAAAAACAAAGCCAAAATGTCCGTGCATTATTTCATGTGTACAAACCCTCATCTCAATCTCTCGCCTCAAGAAACTGAAAGGCACATTTTATTACAGGGTGGCTGCATTTAGCAACAAGCTTGGAGGAGGCAGAGATGACTGAGGCTAAACAGACGCTATAATAGCAGGGGTTTTTGCTGCATTTAGTTTTTTTGTTTCCCTTTTTTTTTTTTTTTTCTTTCTGATTCTGTTTTTTCTCTCAGTGTATCATGTTGATTGCCTTGGCTTCAAACCCCATAGTCTCATCAAATATGTGGGACCTTTTACTCTCCTAGCTTCAGTGTTGCCATCTGTAAAGGGCTTACCTCACTGCCTAACACATGACACATTTGACCAAGGTTTCTATTTCTATAAATTAACTTCCATTTAATTTACTCTTCTCTTTGTCATATAAATTAAACTGTTTTTATTTTTGTGAATATCAGAGCATTAGTAAGCTTTAGTGAGCCAAATAATGTTTTCCTTTTTGAGGTTCTTACTGGAAATACTTTCCACAGAAATTAAATTTAATACTTCAGCACATTTTGCTAGAGGTATGTTTAAAAGTCAAGAGATAAAGCTGGTTTGTGATTTCTATAGAAATTTTGCCAAACATAAAAGGGCCATAAAACCATTATGCACACAAGCAAGCACAGTTGGGATATTTTCAGTCTGTTAAGTTTGCATTTTTAAAAATGTAGTAAGGCTGTATGGGGAAAAAAAAATTGTTTTTCCTCAGTTTTGTTATCTCTTTCTTTGAATGCCAGGATACATTTGTAAATCAAATTGTGCTCAGCCAGATAATGCTGAATCTTAAAGTTTTAAGAATGGTTTTTAGACACTTTCATAGTTAGTTTGATGTACAGAAAGTGATTAAAAAAGCATTGTGAGTTTTCAAGGCAAGATTGCAAATACAATTTACTACTAATAATGGTCTATTCAAGTACATATTTTTAAACATAATGGGAAAATCGATCCAGCGATTGTTTATTGAGTTCTTTAGATGCTAGTCATTCTGTCAGAGGCTTGGAAGGCAAATAGGGAATAGCGACATATAGTTAGAACAAATGAAAACAAGTTATCAGCTCTCCACATGTCACCCAAGTTGGGCAAGTAAATTTAGGGTAATATTTTTACAGGCCGCAATGAAAGTGTGTTTATAAACAAGACATATACAAGAGAATTATCTGAGGTTGCTTAGGGTGTCAAGGTCTTATCCGTTAACCAGGACATGGGATGAACATCAGGTATCTTATGTGGATTTGACAGTGTTCTTGGCTGCTACTTATCCCAAGCCTCAGTGAGATTCTGAGACTGGAATCATGAGACTAAGCTTTTGATATGACTTTGTCATGAAGACTGTATCTTCAATCCTTGCAACCCAATAGAAGCCTATTCTGCAGGTGTTACTCCTCAAACTGCCAATTTGAGGATTAAATGCAGAGAAGAAATATTTCTATTATATTCCATGATGTCTCTTCCTTTTTTCACATTGTCTCCTTCAGTATTCTCAATTTCTCTTTCTCTCTCTCTCTCTCCTTTCCTCCTCTCTCCCTTTTGTATAACAGTGTTGTTATTCTTGACTCATAGTCTTCATTTATTCAACAAATTTTTATTGAGCATCTATTATTTTCTGAGCACTGTTCTCACTACTAGTAATACAGTGGCATACAAAACATAAAAAAACTCTTTATACTTCTGGGTTTAAATGAAGAAATTGGTACATAAATCTAGACTTAAAGAATGAGTTTTTTCTGTTGGCAGGGAAAAAGACAATGTGAGACTTTTGTAATATCACATTTTAAGAATACCAACAGATCACTGAATTTTCAAATTGTGAGGAGTTGGGAAAGGGAATGAATAAGGGTGTCTGAGAATTTTAAGAAAGAAAAGAAAACTAAAAGGAGGCTAAATAATTATATCAAATATTTGAAAGCTTCCTGTGCAGGAGAAGAAAGAAGTTTGTTTTCATTATTTTTAACTCATGTTATTGGAGCAGAAATGGCAACCGACTCGAGTATTCTTGTCTGGGAAGTCCCATGGAAAGAGAAGCCTGGCAGACTATATTCCATATGGTCACAAGAGTCAGACACAACTTAGCAACTGAACAACAACAACAGCAACAACTTGGATTATGCAAATACATGACTGCCAGGTCCTATTGTAAGACTGTGCTGTTCTTGTCCCTAGGAGCAGCACTCACAGAGATTGCCAAAGCAATGTGTCATACAGTATTGTCTGATGCAGAATTCACCATGTATGCAAGCTCCTTTGCTCTCCTAGCCTGAATTAGGTTAGCTTTCTTATGAATTCCAATTAGGAATCTGTGCAACATACATTTATCACATTATATTGCAGATTTTTGTTAATCTATATTTCTCCCTTATTGATTCTGAGTTAGTAGATTCCTGACATTTACTTCTGCTTTATTGACTATGCCAAAGACTTTGACTATGTGGATCACAACAAACTGTGGAAAATTGTGAAAGAGATGGGAATACCAGACCATCTGACCTGCCTCTTGAGAAATCTCTATGCAGGTTAAGAAGCAATAGTTAGAACTGGACATGGAACAAAACAATGATTCCAAATCAGGAAAGGAGTGCATCACTTTGTTTATTTAAATTATATGCAGAGTACATCATGCAAAACACCAGGCTGGATGAAGCACAAACTGGCATCAAGATTGCCAGGAAAAACATCAATAACCTCAGATATGCAGTTGACACCACCCTTATGGCAGAAAGCAAAGAAACACTAAAGAACCTTTTGATGAAAGTGAAAGAGGAGAGTGAAAAAGTTGGTTTAAGACTCAACATTAAGAAAACTAAGATCATATCATCTGGTCCCATCACATAATGGCAAATGGATGGGGAAAAAATGGGAAGTGAGAGTATTTTTTTTGGACTCCAAAATCATTGCTGATGGTGACTGTAGCCATGAAATTAAAAGATGCTTGCTCCTTGGAAGAAAAGCTATGACCAACTTAGACAGCATATTAAAAAGCAGAAACATTACTTTGCCAACAAAATTCTGGCTAATCAAAGCTATGTTTTTTCCAGTAGTCATGTATTGATGAGAGTTGGACTATAAAGAAAGCTGAGCACCAAAGAATCGATGCTTTTGAACTGTGGTGTTCGAGAAGAGTCTTGAGAGTCCCTTGGATTTCAAGGAGATCCAACCAGTCCATCCTAAAGGAAATCAGTCCTGAATATTCATTGGAAGGACTGATGCTGAAGTTGAAACTTCAATCCTTTGGCCACCTGATGCAAAGAGCTGACTCATTAGAAAAGACCCTGATGCTAGGAAAGGTTGAAGGTAGGAGCAGAACAGGACAACAGAGAATGAGATGGTTGGATGGCATCACCGACTCATGGACATGAGTTTGAGCAAGCTCTGAAAGTTGGTGATGGACAGGGAACCCTGGCATGCTGCAATCCATGGGGTTGCAAATAGTCATATCCAACTGAGCGACTGAACTGAACTGACCTGAAACAAACAACAATCACATTATCATAAGCTTGTTTTTTTATTTACCATTTATTTTAGATAAAGTATAAAATGCAACACAATATTATATATATGATTGATATATATATAATTTATATATATATAACATAAAAATAATTATGTGGTAGTGTGAGCATTCTTTGGGATTGCCTTTCTTAGGGATTGGAATGAAAACTGACCTTTTCCAGTCCTGTGGCCACTGCTGAGTTTTCCAAATTTGCAGGCATATTGAGTGCAGCACATTCACAGCATCATCTTTCAGGATTTGAAATAGCTCAACTGGAATTCCATCACCTCCACTAGCTTTGTTCGTAATGATGCTTTCTAAGGCCTACTTGACTTCACATTCCAGGATGTCTGGCTCTAGGTGAGTGATCACACCATTGTGATTATCTGGGTCATGAAGATCTTTTTTGTACAGTTCTTCTGTGTATTCTTGCCACCTCTTCTTAATATCTTCTGCTTCTGTTAGGTCCATACCATGTCTGTTCTTTATTGAGCCCATTTTTGCATGAAATGTTCCCTTGGTATCTTTAATTTTCTTGAAGAGATCTCTAGTCTTTCCCATTCTGTTATTTTCCTCTATGTCTTTGCACTGATCACTGAGGAAGGCTTTCTTATGTCTCCTGGCTATTCTTTGGAACTCTGCATTCAAATGGGAATATCTTTCCTTTTCTCCTTTGCTTTTTGCTTCTGTTCATTTCACAGCTATTTGTAAGCCCTCCTCAGACAACCATTTTGCCTTTTTGCATTTCTTTTCCATGGGGGTGGTCTTGATCCCTGTCTCCTGTACAATGTCATGAACTGCCGTCCATAGTTCATCAGGCTCTCTGTCTATCAGATCTAGTCCCTTAAATCTATTTCTCACTTCCACGGTATAGTCATAAGGGATTTGATTTAGGTCATACCTGAATGATCTAGTGGTTATCCTTAGTTTATTCAGTTTAAGTCTGAATTTGGTAATAAGGAGTTCATGGTCTGAGCCACAGTAATTCTCTAAGCCAGGCTTCAGCAATACGTGAACCGAGAACTTGCAGATGTTCAAGCTGGTTTTAGAAAAGGCAGAGGAACCAGAGATCAAATTGCCAATATCGACTGGATCATCGAAAAAGCAAGAGAGTTCCAGAAAAATATCTATTTCTGCTTTATTGACTATGCCAAAGCCTTCGACTGTGTGGATCATAATAAACTGTGGAAAATTCTGAAAGAGATGGGATTACTAGACCACCTGACCTGCAGGTCAGGAAGCAACAGTTAGAACTGGACATGGAACAACAGACTGGTTCCAAATAGGAAAAGGAATATATCAAGGCTGCATATTGTCACCCTGCTTATTTAATTTATATGCAGAGTACATCATGAGAAACGCTGGGCTGGAAGAAGCACAAACTTGAATCAAGATTGCTGGGAGAAATATCAATAACCTCAGATATGCAGATGACACCACCCATATGGCAGAGAGTGAACAGGAACTAAAAAGCCTCTTGATGAAAGTGAAAGAGGAGAGTGAAAAAGTTGGCTTAAAGCTCAACATTCAGAAAACGAAGATCATGGCATCTGGTCCTATCACCTCATGGGAAATACATGGGGAGACAGTGGAAACAGTGTCAGACTTTATTTTGGGGGGCTCCAAAATCACTGCAGATGGTGACTGCAGCCATTTAATTAAAAGATGTTTACTCCTTGGAAGGAAAGTTATGACCAACCTAGACGACATATTAAAAAGCAGAGACATTAGTTTGCCAACAAAGATCCATCTGGTCAAGGCTATGGTTTTTCCAGTGGTCATATATGGATGTGAGAGTTGGACTGTGAAGAAAGCTGAGCACCGAAAAATTGATGCTTTTGAACTATGGTTTTGGAGAAGACTCTTGAGAGTCCCTTGGGCCGCAAGGAGATCCAACCAGTCCATCCTAAAGGAGATCAGTCCTGGGTGTTCATTGGAAGGACTGATGCTGAAGCTGAAATTCCAATACTTTGGCCACCTGATGCGAAGAGTTGACTCATTAGAAAAGACGGTGATGCTGGGAGGGATTGGGGGCAGGAGGAGAAGGGGATGACAGAGGATGAGATGGCTGAATGGCATCACTGACTCGATGGGCATGTGTTTGAGTAAACTCTGGGAGTTTGTGATGGACAGGGAGGCCTGCCATTTTGGGATTCATGGGGTCGCAAAGAGTCGGACACAACTGAGAGACTGAACTGACTTATAGGATATATGGTCTCAATCCAGAGGAAAAAGAGTAAAGCTACTAAAATTTTTTGGTAATAAAAGTAAAATTACTTGAGGATATATAGTTAAATTATTTCTCATAAATCAATATCATGATAAAGTAGATAAAGTAATAAAATTAATAATTCATTGAAAAGTATAATATTTATTTTATAGTTCTGGGATTTTTTTAAAAAATACATACTATAGTTGTACATGCTTCCTCATAACTCTGTTGGTAAAGAATCCGCCTGCAATGAAGGAGAACCCTATTTGATTCCTAGGTGGGGAAGATCCACTGGAGAAGGGATAGGTTACCCACTCCAGTGTTCTGGGGCTTCCCTTGTGGCTCAGCTGGTAAAGAATCTGCCTGCAATGTGGGTGACCTGGGTTCAATCCCTGGGTTGGGAAAATCCCCTGGAGAAGGGAAAGGCTACCCACTCAAGTATTCTGGCCTGGAGAATTCCATGGACTCTATAGTCCATGGTGTCTCAAAGAGTCGGACACAGAGTGAATGACTTTCACTTTCGTAGTTGTTAACTTGCAAGTTACATGGCATTGAATAACAATTTAAACTATAAATGTAGGCATACTCTTTCTCACCAAAGTAGAAGTTTATAACATATAGAATAAGTAAATTATAGAATTATGTATAGATAAGTTAATGGAACTTTCAAGTAGAATATTCAAGAAAAAGAAATGGCAATTTTTAAATTAAATCTGGTAATTAAATGACCTTTATGGTAGTTAATGTTTAAACTTACACTTGTTTTCCTAGTCATTATAATTCATTTTATTTTATTAATTTTTATTGGAGTGCATAGTTGCTTTAAAAAATCAAATTAGTTTTTGCTGTACAGCAAAATGAATCAGTTATATGTATACACATAGCCCTCTTTTTTGAATTTTCTTCACACTTGGGTCACCATAGAACACTGAGTAGATTTCCCTGAGTTATAGAGAGGTTCTCATCAGTTATCTATTTTATACATAGTACCTGCATTCTTATAAATGCTATGTTATTAGTGAGGACAAATATGAAAAATCAAGGCTTACACCCTGAGTCAATGTTATCTCCTTAATTATTATATTTCACTTCTCTCCCATGAAATACATTTTCTCTAAACATCAGTCTTAGGCTTTTCTTCTCTCTCATTCTCTCCAAGCCGTCTAAAATCAAGCTTTTTCCAGGCAAACCCACCACTTATTAAGTTCATTAATTACCTTTCCTGAATATTTAATATAAGATACCTCTCCACCACTCTCACTTTTTTCTTCAAAAAGCTTTTGCCTTTACTTGTGTGTATCTTTAACTCATATTTATCCCCTCCCACAAAACTGGGTCATTTTTTTCACTACTCTGAATCCCTATCCCTGAGACTTGTAGTCAATGCTCAATTATTTTTTGAACAGTTCAGTGAATCTGTGGTATAAAACCCAATTAAATACAGAAGACTGTTGTTAAAATCAAAACACCTTTTGAATAAATATAAACAGAAAAGCCATGTAATTTTTTTTTTCATTTTTTCTGGTCTACATGCTGAAAGGATCCTTGTTAAAATAATCATTAAACTATCTTTGGCTAAGGTTATGTGAGAGAACATTTTGATCAGTTGACTCATTAATTATCCAAAATTTTGTCTAAATTGATGATCTGAATTAAAAGACTCATAAAATCAACTCAAGGAATTGTGGTATTTTGTGTCATGTTTCTTATTTTCTCATTATGAACATGCCACCTTTATTTTCTTGAGCTGTTAACCATCAAACACAGTCTTGGGGAAAATTGTGACTTGATTTTCAGGTTTAAACTGGACATAAAAACTGGCCGGCAACTGGGCTTTGCACCTTTCATGAATCTGAAAGCAGTGCTTTATTAGCTATTTGTCATATAATCGATATGCATGATTTTTCACTTCCTTTTAGAAAACAGCCACAACCACAATTTATATAGGTACATCTACACTGCCAGTCAGAAACATCACATCTATAAATAGACTATATACAGTATAAAAGCTTATGACAATAAGGCAGTTTTCATAGCACCAAATCATTCCTTGAACATTTGTTGATTATAAATGAGTTGAAATTAAATCAATGTAATAATTTATCTTAAAAAGATATATTTAATTTATGCTGTTTCAAATGTCTGAATTGTATAATTCATATAATTTATGTTAGTCATTTTAAAATATAACCGTTTCTAAGAACTTATGACACCACTAGAGTAAATAGGTAATATTTTAATTTAGGAAAAACAAAACTTTCAAAATTGTTCTTGCTTTAAGAAAATGTCTGAAGGTTGAATTTGATTTTGAAAATACAAGTGTACAAGTAAGTGATTTTAAGCCAGGGTTAGAATTGTGTATCATCAACATATTTATGACAATATAATTGTGCTAATGTCATTGCTTTCTGAAAATTTTTTGTAAAGAGTCATGAAACAGGTGCAGATAATCCAATTTTACCTCTTATCTCAGTAGCTTGTGAACAGCTGACTTGGTGGAACAAGGAAACAGGGTTAAATTGGAATATGCTGCTAAAAAACACTGCCACAGAGACTGATCCTGAATGAGAAGTCAATTCTTCCACTTCCATCATTTTTTTATACTATCAAGGGACCCAAAGCATTTCCCACCAATAATAGCACCCATAGGTCTCTGTGTATTTAACAATTTCAAGCAGAGTTATATATCTGTTGTATACTGAAACACTACTTAGAAAAATCAATATAGCACTTGCCTATGTGTTATTTGTCCAGAGCAGCAAAACAAAATTCTTCTTGTAGAAATGAAAGAACATGTTTCTAATTTAGAGGAAAGTGGGCCATTATTTTTACCCCAAAATGTATGATAATATGCAATGTATCACTTAAAAAGGATTTATACATATAAACTTGCTTATTAACTTCTTGTTAAGTTTGCTTTATTAGAATTCCTACATTCACAAATCAAAATCATTCATTGGAAAATCATTTTTCTGGTTTAATATCAAATCAACTTTTTGTTATAAGATAGCCATTCAAGGTTTTGAGTCTTAGTAGCTAATGTAGTTAATATCCTGAAGCCATTGTTTAGAATCATCATCACTTAGATGATAGTTCCTTGATTCTAGGACCAAATACAATTCAAAAGCTGTAAATGTACTCAAAAGTTTTTTAAGATTATTTTTTTCGATATGATTTTTGATTAGGAAACATAAATATTGATGAAGAAGCTAATCAAAGCTTCATTTTCAAAGTGAGTACTTAATCTTATCTTGGAGTATTTGGGAACTAGTAAGTTTACCCAACTAAATGCAACATATAGTGACTATAAAGTAATGCTTGAGCAACATTGACTTAATTGCTATGGAAATTTAATTTTATTCACAAAAACATACTCTATCTTAATGCAAGCCTTGCAGATATTTTTGTGATTAATATTAGAGCACTTTTGAATAACTGATAAAAAAAAACAAACCTTAATCTAACATATGCGATGACAGCTGTTTAGAGATTGAAGGATTTATAAAATGAAGCAGAATCCCTCGAAGAATATTATTTATGCTCAAAAGCATGAGTAACAAAATGTAATTAGACACAGGGTCCTAAACAAAGAGTAGATAGGTTTTGACTATTACTGCTATACATATCCTGTAAGTGCAAATGTTAAATATTCTCTAAGTGAAGTAAAAAAGTCAATTGTACCTACGTCTCAGTCCTCACATACCACATACATACACATACACACACACACAAAGTTGAAAGATACATAATCGGGTACTATGGTAACTGAAAATAAGAAAAGTATAAAATTCATCATTATTTGATGCTACTACTTCTTTAATTTCCCTTATTAATTTAATCTGAATTTTCTTTATTGATTAAATGAAAAATTATATCTTGACTTCTTTCTGTAAGTCAATCCTTTATTTCTTTTCTCAGATGGATATTATATTTACATATCACTTTTGGGGGAAAGTTAATTTAAATATAAGAAACTTTGTAGCATGCTTAAACAGCATAAAATGCTGATTAAACCTACATATTTTAAACTATATTGCAATTAAAATTTCTATGTAAGCAACAATTAATTAAAGGACAATATTTTCACACAGATTATAAAATAGTCTATGGATTCTAATTATCAAACGAAATTTATCTTTAATTTACAAATAGGGCTGATAGATGAGACATGGTCTGTTATGTTAACAGACTCATCCTGCTTAATTGTAACTCAAAATTCTGAAGTGCTACAGAAATCAATATCTATTTAAAATGAGAAGCAGAATATAAGGCCCATTTTGAAGTAACTCAAAAGTTTTGCCTCCATCTCAACACAGATTAAGAAAAAAAGTCCAGAGGCTAGTAAAACTTTTTGGCAATTTAACTATAAGAAATGATGTTAATGGCATGGATTCAGTGTAGGTTAGAAATTGAGGTTTCCTGAAGGCATTCTCCTAGATGTGTCATGCTCACAACAAAGTTTAAACTGAATTCACTACTTGCACTGTCTGATGAAATCAATCCATAGTGAGATGCATAAAATACTGAATTTTAATTCAGAGCAATTATCTTCATTTGACAGTGGCAACAATCACTCTTTCACTTCATTAAAGTTCAGTAAAATTGTTTTTCAAATGGGTACTATATTAGGGAAATGCAAAGTAAAACCATAATAAAATATCACCTTACATCTATTAGGTTGACTAATATCAAGAAATAAAAACGAAAGCAGAAAGCAACAAGTGTTGTTTAGATGTAGAATACTGGAGCACTTGTGCATTGTTGGTGGGAATGTAAAAGGGTGATGTCTGTATGGAAAACACTGTAGAGATTCCTCAAATATTTGAAAATAGAGTTATATGATTCAGCAGTTCCACTACTGGTCATGTATCTAAAAGAATTAAATAATAACTTTCAAAGAATTTAAAATAACTTGAGCAATATTTGCACGCTCATGTTTGTGTGTATGTGTTAGTCACTCAGTTGTGTCTCACTCTTTGCAACCCCATGGACTGTAGTTTACCAGGCTCCTTTGTCCATGGAATTTTCCAGGCAAGAATATTGGAGTGGGTTACCATTTCCTGCTCCAGGGCATCTTCCTGACTCAGGGATCAATAGCAATATTATCCACAATAACCAAGTAATGGAAGTATTTGATAATAGACTGAATTATGTTTCACCAAAATTCATTGGCTAAAACCTTAACCCCTACTGTGACTGTATTTAGAGACAGGACCCTAAGGAGATAATGAAGGTTAAATGAGCTTATAGTATGGAATCCTAAACCAATAGGCCTTGTGTCTTATAAAAGGAGGAAGAAATACCAAAAGTGTGTGCATGCAGAGAAAGACCATGTGAGGACACAACCAGAAGGTGATGGTATGTGGAAAAGAATGCTCAGAGCAGCATAGCTTGAATACTGAAAGTAGATTTTCTTTAAATAATAAATAAGCTAGATGGGCTGTAGTGCCTAGAAGGGGAAAAAGGAATCTTCTCAGATAACAGTGTTAGTATTGTCCCTTGCTATGTAACAAATCACCATAAGCTTAAGTGGGTTAAAAAAAAAACAAACACATTAAATATCTCAGTTTCTGTAACAAGTCTGACAAGGTTTAGTTGCATTCTCTGCTTAAGAAAGTAACTTGGCTACAATCAAGGTGTCAACTAAACTGAGTTCTCATTTGTAGGATCAATTAGGGAGGAGTCTACTCAAGCTCACCCAAACTGACAGCATGCGGTACTATACGGTTATAGGACTGATCTCCTCAGCTCCTACAGAGCCTATAGAAAATGAGAAAACTTTAGCAAAATAGAATCCTATGTAACAATATAATCAGTGGAATAAAACCCCATCACTTTAATCAGAAAATATAACCAATTTACAAGTCACATCCCATGTACAAGTGTTTTTGTGTGTGTGTGTGTGTTTATGTTGTCATTTTTCTTGACTATATTATTAGATTAGAAGGAAATTTTCTGAGTCATATGGTAAGCTATGTTTAAACTTCTGAGGAACTATCATACCATTTCCAAAGAGGCTGCATCATTTTGCATCCCCACTAGCAATATGCAGGGGTTGCAATTTCTCCATATCCTTGACAATATGTTTTATTATCTGTCTTTTTGGTTATAATTGTTTTAGCAGGTGTGAAGTGACTATCATTGGGGTTCTAATTTGTGTTACCCTGATGAAGGATAATTGTTTTAAATACGGATATTTATGAGGTGAAAATTCATTGTGATTCAACTACTCTTCTGTATGCTATTATTCATCAAGTTATTTTAAAAAAAAGTGTCAGTGAGACCGCACTATGATGTGCAGATTGGTTGTATTATATTCAGCAACCAATAGCATTATCTCATCTGTGCAATGTGAATGCACTACTTCAGATGGAAGTCTTAGCGAATCATTGTACCTGGTCTCTTTTCAAACTGATGCTCCACCAAAACTGAGAGATAGAGACAGAGTATGCATGTGCATATGTGTGTGTGTATGTGTATGCGTGTGTGTATGTGTATGCGTGTGTGTATGTGTGAACGAGAAAGGGCAAGAGGAGAGAGAGACAGAGAGAGAACTGGTACCTACATTATTACCTATCACTTAGTAGTGATTAGGAAGGGGAAACCAAGTAACTGATCAAGACTTATAACTGTCACTATGTAGTCTGCAAGCAAGTGGGAAGACACTTTATCTGAGTTTAGCATTAAATATTAACACAATGTCAGGAGGAAAATGGAAGAATTTAGGGAATTATTGATCATTCAGTTCATATATGCATATTGAATCTGGATAGAAAGTTATATCAAAGTGAAAAAAATGCTTACATGGTCTGTGGTACTCCATAGATATTTATTCAGAGCTCTCTGTGCAATCAAATTCTCTGAAACCCTGCTGCTTTAATGTATTTTGAGTATTGGGTAAATGTTAGGAAGGTAGTCCTACTTTTTCATAAAGTAAATGCTATGAAAAGTACATGAAATTTAATTCTGTGGCTTTGCTGGTGATAGCTAAACATTTTTTTTTTCCTTTTTGCCAGTGAATATTAAACAAGTAACGTCTACCCCAAGGTAATTGGTAAACTATATAATACAGTGGCAATTAATGTCAGGGGTGGCAAATGAAAATCATGTATACAAATATATCTTGCTCTTGTGGACATAAAGTGAGAACATACAATGTTAACAGTATGCTTCTTTTACTGGGAGTATATAGGATTGTGTTTTGAAAATGTTATTTCTTTCTTTGTGGATGGTTCTCAAGGGCAAGAGAAAAAGAATCTTGCCAGAAAAAAAGTGGAGAAGTAGAAGTTTTTAAAGTTTTTTTTTTTTTTTTTTTAATTGGTTTGGTCAGAGATTGTGAAAGGGGAATCTTTCCTGCTTAACACATGCTTTAACTTGAGCATCTCTAGTCTTCTTTTCCCCATCCGTGGCAAAATGAACTCTATTAATACATCTCTCCAGGTTCATTCTTGCAGTTCATAAAGGCAGTTTGCATATTAAGATGAATAAACAGCACATATTATTTTATCACATGAGTTTGAGCAAACTCTGAGAAATAGTGAAGGACAGGGAAGCCTGGTGTGATGCAGGGTCGCAGAGTCGGAAATGACTTAGCAACTGAACAACAACAACAAAATCATTTCATCATTCATAAAGTTTTTGAAGAAGAATAAGTTCTATTTTTAATTCCTTTATTCAAAATGCTTGCTCTAAAGACAGATCTTACATCTGATCTCAGCAATACATTTTTGCCTGATTTGAGGTGGTGTTAATGAAAGAGTAAAGGGTCAGTGAGTATAAAGGTATGTGGAGGAAATCAAAGAGTAAGAAAGCTAAAGCACTGCAGCATGTGCCTGCTGGATGTCAATAATTTTGTTAGTGATCCTTAAACATGATGTATAGTCAAAAAGAAAGTGACTAAACACTATGAGGTAAGAGATTGATTATTCTCTCTTTTTATCCTTAATACCATTTTTTTTTTACATTCTACATGAAAGCAAAATAAAAGCAACATAAAAATCTATTTATTTATTTTATAACAGAATTACCTTACTATCTGGGAAATATTAATTTTGAGATAGTTTAATCTTCATTTCTTAATATTTCCTTCTTGTCTATTGTAAAATGTACATAAATATGTAATTTTGAGCATATTTAATGTGTACAGTTTCAACAGTCTTTAAAATCATTTTTTAGTCTTTATGAACCCTAAGCATGTACTTTGGCAAATTTTCTAAAATATCATTCAGATTTATAAATAGCTCACTAAGCATAGGTTCTTTTGAAAATCAAGTTGGTTATGATTGTCTTAAGAAAGATTATTTATCTAATTTGGTAAGCCATGATATGAAACCATGATAATCACTAAGAAAGCAGAGATTCCTAATTTTCATAAAATAGGGCCAAGTGTAGGGATGGTCATTTGGAAGCAATGTCACAGCTTAAATAGTGAAACCATGTTATTCTCCATAATCAGTCTTAGTTGCCTGCTAAGTCTGTGCAATGGAGGCTGACAGTCTTGGGTCCCAAACTCCTACTTGAGAGAAAACAGAGTTATCCTAATTGAATGTTGTACTATCACAAACTCCTGAATTGGTTTTGTAAATGTTTACTGTACAAGAAACTTCTCTACTTTTGGAGTTAGGGATATTAGTAAAAAAACAAATTGTTCTTCTTTCCATATTCTCAGATAACTTCCCTCAGGCTATTCTCTGTAATTTAATTCTCCACAGAAGCTTGAATGCTTGGTTATCTACAGTGACATGGTGAAGGATTTGTACTGCTAAAGCATTTCTTAGTCATGAAGCAAGATAAAATGGCACTACTTTTCATTATCAAAAATGAAGATGGGTAAATGGTGTGGAGCAGTAGATGTTTGGGTATGAGAGCAAATCTTCACTTAGTATTACTTTAGTATTTCATGGATGAGTCATCAAATGCAAAAAATTGTAAAGCTTTAACGACTCTACAGAATATTTTTTTGGAAATATTATTACATTTCATTGTAATCATTAACGGTGCTTAAAGTGAAAGTCACTCAGTCATGTCCAGTGCTTTGCAACCCCATGGACTAGACAGCCCATGGAAATCTCCAGGCCAGAATACTGGAGTGGGTAGCCTTTCCCTTCTCCAGGGGATCTTCCCAACCCAGTGATGGAACCCAGGTCTTCTGTGTTGCAGGTGGATTCTTTACCAGCTGAGCAACCAGGGGATTGTGTATACAGAAGTGGTATACCTAGAATTGTTCCTTTTTCACAGGTATTTATTAACCTTTTTCTCTGTGTCAGGTATTATTTTAGACAACACTGGAAATACAGTGGGCAAATAAAAGAGAAAATTTTTATGCTCCAGAGTGGTTTACTTTTGGGGGAGTGAGGAGAACAGTTAAATAATAAATAAAGAAATATACACACAAATGGGAAAATATATGGTACTGTGTGCAATAAATAAAATGAAACAGGGTTTTGTGATAGAAAGTGCCTAGTGGATACGTAATAGTTCAAGGGAGGTTTATGTGAAGGAAGAATAAGAAATTAGGTCTTGAACAAATTTTGGAATGAGAAGAATCAATAGAGAATGAGTTAATAGAAGATTGTAGAAGCAGAAATAGAGGTAATCTAAAAATTTTGTTTTTAATTTTGTTCTATCAATAGGCTCTTATCATTCAGAGTGAACAGATGACACTTGTGAGGTTCAACTTTTGTTGGCTGTTTTATATAAACTTCATTATCTTTTTTAGACCACCATATAAAAGCTAATTCTTCAGAATCAGTGTTTTCTCTAATTGTCAAAAATTATTCATACCTCTTGAAATAAGACATACTTGGGAGACACCTCCCAATGTCATAAAAGAAGCAAAAGTCACTTGAGGATTATCTAGGAAAATGTAATTAGTTTACTCATTATTACTATTGATTAAAGGATCTAGACTTTGTGAAGTTGTATACTAATTTGCATATTTCTCCAGGTGGAACTGACAACCCCAGAGATTAGAATTTATGTCTCTATTGAACATTACCCCGTTATCCTAACATTGCCTAGCTTTGTAAATGCCATTTGGACTGGTTTTAACATCTGTTTCCCTGATTAATTAATGAGTATAAAAATTATGTGATGCTTGTTTATTTTTATTGGAGCTGGAGTCATGTTTTAATTTTGTAAACATATTTTATTATGTGAAACATAACTAAATCTTGGTTGGTCAATGGCATCCATAGTGCTCTCCTTTCTTGCTTATCTGGCTGTAAGAGAAAACAGAGAACTCTCTGATCTAAGAATTATTCCAGTATATTTGTAAAAAAAGGTGTTGATATTTGGTTTTGTCTTCATTTTCATTTGTTTTGCTGACTGCTCTCATGGGGCATTCTCATTACCTGAAAAGATACTTCCTAATTCTTTCATCCCCTGAACTGCGATAGCGTCTACTGCTACTTCTTCAATCACCCATTCACATAAAATCAACTAGTCCCAATGAGGTACTAACTCATAAATCCTAAAGTCATTCATCCTAATTTCTGATTCTTCTTCTGATAATTCTTATCCTTCATAGTCTCAGTTTATAGTGCCACTGTACTTGCTCCTGAATCTCAGAAAGACTTTAGTACCTTAATATTTTCCAACCAGATTATTGACTCTCTTTTACCCTTTCTGACGTGTTTTCTATCTCTACGTTTTCTTTACATTTTCTATCTCTACATGATGATGTGTCGGAACTGCTTTCTCACAGTCATCTTAATTTCCTTTCTTGCACTTGTAGCTTTACTTCATACCAGTGGACAAGATCCTAATCCAGAAGGATGACTGTATTCACTTTCTTTAGTGCTATGTAAAGGAAGCTAATCCATATTTTAAAAACAAAACAATTAAAAAACACATCTTACAACTTATTTTATTAGATGAGAATCCACATGAGCCATGCATTTGTTTATAAATTTCTATAGTCTCTTTTAATCTACAGTTTCATTCTCCATCTTTCCCTCTTCATGACGGAAGTTTATTTGTTGAATAATTAATAACATGTATTTTATATTTGAGTTGTTTATCCTACAGTTTTACATCATCTTTTTTTTTCCTTTCTTTTTGAATGACTTCTGATATATCGTGGTATTGTTTAACATGGTCCCCTTCTCACTGTGTTATAAGTTGGGTGTAAAGACTTGTAGTTCAGGTTACTTCACTGATGTGTATTCCATCAGGAGGCACATGGATTGTGTTTCAAAATAGTAATATTCTGGTTTTCATTACTTCTTCATTTATTATAAAACTAGAATATTGCCATTTTGAAGCCTCTAGTTAATTGGTATATTTTGAAACTCATCATCATGGCTACAACTACAAAGAAAGACAGACACCATTCAGGTGCCTCCTGATGCTTTCATCAATGAAACACATCCATGAAGTATTCTTGAACCACAAGCCTTCACATCCAGCTTGCAACACAGTGAACAGGGGATCATGCTGACCAACACCATGAAATAGATGCAAGAGATGCAGGTTCAATTCCTGGGTCAGGAAGATTTCCTGGAGTAGGAAATGGCAGTCCACTCTGCTATTTTTGCCTGGGAAATATCAAGGACAGAGGAGGCTATACAACCATGAGGTTGTATATAGTTGGACATGACTGAGTGACTGCACAATACTAGTGCTCTTCTTCATTTATTATTTGGAATACTTTCTAAAGGGAAACTTTTTTCACCAGCTCTTTTGCTACCTAGAGGCAGTTCAAATAGAAAAGGTGGAATAAATGCAATATTTTCCCCTTTATTTACCAGTTTACCAGAGTTATCATTTGGTTCCTTGAATCCTTCAAAAGGGATAATGGGGCTATGTGTGTGTGTACATGATTTTATCTTTATGAACTCATGAATTTATACATATCTGACATGCTTAAATCCATCAAAGCTTTTATGCTCATTTAGAAGATCTTTGGCCAGTGGAGATTCCTTAAAATGGCTGTTGAGCTTTTTTTGAGATGACCTTGGTAAAACTTTATAACTTTCCTGCTTTCTGCTATTCTAATATACTTACAGACTCATTCTTAGGTTATTATTAATGGAAATAATGTTTAAAGACCCCAGTCTGTGACTTCAGTCATGCTGATTGCTACTTGTATTTTTAAAATTGTTTCTAGGTCTTTAAGTGGACAGAGTTAGCAAATATGTATTATTTGATTTCTTTTTGAAAATTTCAGGGTACATTCATGCTGATAACTCTTTCATCTCAGAACTGCAGATCTTAAACTCATAGAACTTAAACACTCAACATTAGCTGCAAAACTCTGTTAAAGCTTCACAAAATGAAACACATAAACCTAAAATTAGTTTTCTCTAATTTGAGGGAGGAGAGTATCTGATTTTAGGAAAAACTGATACCCATTTCTTTTTAAACTTTCCCTTTGAAAAAGATATATTTACAAAATTTCAGCCAGTCATTTCCCTAAAATTGATGTTGATGAGTTGTTTAAAATAGTAGCTAAAGAAGCTGAAACTCCAATACTTTGGCCACCTGATGCAAAGAGTTAACTCTTTTGAAAAGACCCTGATACTGGGAAAGATTGAAGGCAGGAGGAGAAAGGGACGACAGAGGGTGAGATGGTTGGATGACATCACTGACTCAATGGACATGAGTTTGTGTAAACTCTGGCAGTTGGTGATGGACAGGGAGGCCTGGCATGCTGTGGTTCATGGGGTCACAGAGAGTTGGACACGACTGAATGACTGAACTGAACTGAAAGTCTTTGAGTATATTCAGTGAGCATCAAAATACAATAAATGAATAGCATATTAATATGTATGTGATTAATAATTCATTTACAAAATTATAATCAAAGTACAGTGTTTTACAGGATTATGTTAGATTCTCTAGTGTGACTTTACCTTACAATTTAGAGGAATCTACATTTGAATAAAAATGTGCACCCTTTGCTTCCAACTAATTCTAGCATTAAGCTGTCAAGAAGCTATGTTAAAGCTCCCATGACACCTGAATATGTTCTTGCTTTGTCTGCAGATAAAAAGCTTTTGACTTGAGCAAATTAGTGGTAGATTCTTTTTGTTATAGTGATTTATTACTTTCACATTATATAATTTTTTCATTTGATAAATATTATTGGGCACATAACTTCCAGGAGGCACTGTTCGAGATGCTAGGGAAATTATAGTAAAGAAGCCTAGTAATAATACCACACCTGCTATTGGACTTAATGGGGAGATGAGAGAAAGTCTGTCAACCATCTAATTCATATGTGTCAGCTGTTTATAAGACAAAATAGGGCAAAAAATGGGAATGAGAGAGACTAGATTATGGGTGTTACTCTAGATAGGGTGTCAGGGAACACCTGCTCTTTGTACCACCTTCATAATTCTGATAGCATTTTTTAAGAAAAAATCTCAAAATCAGCAAGAGTCTAGCTGGCAAATATCAACCTAATAGCTAGGATTCCTGATAGTTAATAAGAAACACTATAGCAAGAGATTAGCTTTCAAAGTGTGACCTGCTTCTCAGGCCACAAGAGATTTTAATAATGTGCTTCTACATATAATCATTGTACAGACATTGCTTGGTATGTGGAATGTGCTGGGCACTGTGATTGATGCTAGAAGTATAGAGAAAAACAATATAAACCTTAAACTTAAGTTCAGGAACTGAACAGTTGGACAAACCTATCATGTGCATCTTAGCATCCCAAGTCTTCTGAATAATCTTTGGGAAAGAAGTTAAATCTTTTATTAAACATTTTCAAAGTCCCTGTAGATTATTTTAGTGTGGAGTCAGAGTTAAGAATGAATAACTGGGAAAGGAATGCAGTTGTAAATTTCTGTTTCAGCATCTACCAACCCAATTTCACCCGTGTTTCTCACTTGTAGTTCCTAAGGCTACCATAAGATAACATTCTCCTTTCTCTTGCTCTTCCAAAAATATCCTCACAGTTTTCAGGTCACTAGAACGCTGTATTCTGAAGCTGCAAATGGAAGTTTTATAGGCAGGCTTTTCATTTGTGACCTGACACCTGTATGACTCTGAACTCATATTGGCCTTTCATCTACGGTTTCTGAGCCACAGACCTCTTCTGTTGCCACTCTGTTTTCTTTTTCAAGCAAGAAGTTTAGTTTCATGGCAACTGATATATTTATTTGTTGCATTTGTTCTCTTTTTACTACGATTCTTCCACAAGAGTAAGGAAGAATGACTCCCCATGGTGCCTGCATCTTAACTACAAGTACCTGTGAATACGGACCCCCCAGGGCTCAGTGGTAAAGAATCCACAGGAGCCGTAGGAGACACAAGTTCAATCCTGGGGTCTGGAAGATCCCTTGGATGAGGGCATGGCAACCCACTTCAGTATTCTTGCCTGGAGAATCCCATGGACAGAGGAGCCTGCTGGACCACGGTCGATGTGTGTGTGTGTGCTAAGTCGCTTCAGTGGTGTCCAACTCTTTGTGACCCTGTGGATTGTAGCCTGCCAGGCTCTTCCAGGCAAGAATATTGGAATGCGTTGCCATACCCTCCTCCAGAGGATCTTTCCAACCCAGGGATCAAACCCATGTCTCTTACATTTCCTGCATTGTCAGGTGGGTTCTTTACCAGTAGCTCCACCTGGGAAACCCCAGGCTACAGTCTAGAGGGTCGTGAAGAGTCCGACACGACTGAAACGACTTAGCACACACACACATGCACTTTGTATATATTAGGCTACTTGGCAAAGGGAAATGAAGGTAGCAAATGGAATTAGGTTGCTAATTAGCTGACATTTAGATAGGGAGATTAGCTTGTATTATCCAGTTGAGTTAATTGTAATCAAAAGGGTCCTTAAATATGGAAGAGGGAGAAGAAGAGTCAGAGTGGTGTCAAGTGAGAAATACTCGAAAGGCCTTTGCTACTTTTGAAGGAACACAGCCACAGCCAAGGAATGCAGGGAGCCTCCAAAAACTGAAAAAGATAGAGAACTGAACTCTCGGTTAGAGCTTCAGTAAAGGAACACAGCCCTGCAGACACCTTTTGTAACCTGGTGAGACCCATCTTGGACTTCAGACCTCTAGAGCTGTAAGATAATACATTTGGTTGCCTCAAGCTACTGAATTTATGGTAATTAGTTACCGCAAAGGAAAGGAAGCCAATGCAGTACCAAAGGTTTTTTGTTTGTTTGTTTTTTAATTGAAATATAGTGCCCTGGTGGCTCAGATGGTAAAGAATCTGCCTGCAGTGCTGGAGACCTGAATTTGATCCCTAGGTCAGGAAGATCCCCTGGAGAAGGGAATGGTAACCCACTCCAGTATTCTTGCCTGGAGAATTCCGTGAACAGAGGAGCCTGGCGGGCTACAGTCCATGGGTCCCAAAGAGTAGGACACGACTGAGTGACTATTGCTTCAGTTCTCATGATTGCTTTACAACGTTGTGTTGGTTTCTGCTATACAACAATGTCAATCAGTTACATGTATACATGTAAGCCCCCCCTCTTAAGCCTCCCTGCACATATCCTGTCCCTCTAGGTCATCACAAAACACCAAGCTGAGCTCCCCGTGCCAGGTAGCTTCTCACTAGATATTTTACACATGGTAGTTTGCATATGTCAATGCTACTCTCTCAATTCATCCCACCTTCTCCTTCCTATCCTGTGACTGATTCAAGGGTCTTAACCCTGGGAAACTGCCTCCAATATAAATAAATTATGCAATAATTTTTCCTGTTAGATACAGCAGTTCATCAAGTAAATAAGCCTCCATAGGTTCATTCATTACCATTCTAGACATCCCCAAATGTGGATGTGTTCACAGAGTGTGTATAGTTTAGACTGTGGCATATCCATTATATTACAAAATCAAGTTTAATTTTGATTAAGAACAAGTCCAGTAAAGGGTTCCCACATAATGTGTCAAATTTTAGAAGAACTGGTTATATTATGTCATATCCAAGCAAAAATTTCATGCCAAAAGTCATGCTGATACTGCCAAAGTTTGTACTAATCAAAGTTGCTGACAAAGCTAAGGCTAAGTCATCACCAAAAGGATTTAATTCTTAGCAGAATTAGCAGATAATAGTTTATATACTAAATTTTAAAACTTTTTTATTTGACTAAAATAGACTTGGATGATGATGAGGTTGTACATTATTATCTCTGTTTTAAATGTGAAAATTTTGAGGAACAACTCAGGAGGGTGCTTCCTGGACTTATTTTCCATTTTTGCTTATTGCTTTTCAGAGAAAAATCAAAGCTTAATCATAGATTGGAGTAATGGAATCAAACAAAAGTGAAAAAACGACTCAAAATTCAGAGGTGAAACAGTGATAGGATCCAAGACACACTGTGAGCAAGGTTTTAACTCCAGAGCTTCTGTAATGATTGAAGTAGAGCTAAGAAAACTTGTGGTGGACAAACTGTGGCTTTCCCCAGTCATCATGAAACCAGGAATTCAGGTCCAAAAGGTCTGTTATGCTTTAAAAATTCTCTTCAAGGGTGTATTAAGTGCAAAGGTAATATAATAAAATAAGAACTAAAAGGTAGAGATTTCAATCACAGCTCTGGCCTTCTCTCGAACACAAACTACCAATGTTTTTCATTCCCTGCATCTCACATTCTTCCTTAGGAGAGGACTGGTCTTCTGAAATCCGGAAATTCCAGTTGCCTATGTTCTTTTCAGATAAGGCTTGCAGGGGAAAAACATAACTTCTGTGAAGTTTTATTGAGTAGGTATTTCCTATTCCTTTGCCTCTCTTCCTGAGAATCTAGGAAATATAAAGCCACTCCTCCTTGAGGATTAGTGGAAGCCCTCTTCATTGAGACTTAGATCTTGCCGGTCAAAATATGCATTTTCATCCCCCCAGAATGCTAAGGATTTCGAGAAAACAGAGATGACATTATAGGAAATGAACTCATGCATGTGATTGTGCACTAATTTATCTTAATAACTTAATGGGAAATTTCTATTATATTTTGATTCTGTAATGGTCCAAGTAAATGCTACTTTATTTTCTCTTGGACAGTATGCCTCTGTCATTCAATGCCAATTTGGGGCAATAAGGGACAACTGGCTGGAGAGAATAACTGTTAAATAATATTTAATACATACCTACTTTTTTTATATTTTCCTACAAAATTGCACCTTAGAAGAAAAGATAAACTACCACTTCAGTAAATTTCAACTATTAATGATCTCTGATAATACCACACTGGTTTAAGCACTCATTCTGTTTTAAGGAAAAATTTTAAAATCTTTTTTGGATAGCTGTGTTATCTAAGTTCCTAGGGGTACCATGCTATACCTTGGCTGCCTGGAGTTGAGAGATGTTCTTTTACTGACTCTGTTTTCCCTGTTAAACTAAGCTCATCAGTGACTACATCATAATACTTATGGGGAATACATGTAAATCCATGGCTGATTCATGTCAATGTATGACAAGAACCACTACAATATTGTAAGCAATTAGCCTCCAACTAATAAAAATAAATGGAAAAAAAAAGAAGGACTTTCAGTCAGTTCAGTTCTGTTCAGTCGCTCAGTCGTGTCCGACTCTGCAACCCCATGAATCGCAGCATGCCAGGCCTCCCTGTCCATCAGCTTACTCTAAATTCTTCCTTGCATCATCTTTGTACAAGACAAACATCTTTCTGAAATGTTCCCTTTTCATAATCAGAACAGAGAGGCAAGAAACATGAAAGCATTTGCATTAGCTTTCTAGGGCTGCCATGACAAAGTACTAGAGACTTAGATAGCTTAAACAATAGAAGTGTATTTACTCAGTCTAGAAGTTTCAGGTCTGTGATCAGGATACCGTAGGATTTCCTTTTTCTGAGGCTTCTTCCCTCATGTGTAGATAGCCGTCTTCTCCTGTGTCTTCACGGCAGCTTCACTGTGGGCACGTCTGTATTCTAAGCTCCTCTTGTTAAAAGTACATCAGTACTGTTGGATTATGGCCCAGCCCTATGAGCGAACTTAGCTTTAATAACCTCCCTAAAGGCTCTGTCTTCAATACAGTCACATTTAGAGATACAGAGGTTAAAACGTCAACATACGGGTTAGGGAGGTTGTACAAGTTAGCTTATAACAGAATTCTACAAAAAGCCTTTACCATTTAGTTTTATAGCCAAAGAGATTTCCCCCCCCCCCCCCGGACTATTCTGCTTTCTAGTCTTGGTCTCAACTGTAGAATAAGCATACAAATTTGAATTGCATTGATTGCCTTGTAGACAATCTAGCACATTCCCCAACTACCTCATTCTATATTTTGTTCAAATTTGTTTTTACAGTATTACTGTTTTTTTCCCCCAAACTGTGATATCTGTGTGCAAAGTCTTAATTTTTGGAATATATAGAATGACTCATTCCATGCTTTCAAAAAGCTTTCTGTAAGTAAATTGATTTTTTTAAGATAATCCGTTTTTAAAGATGAATAATTCTACCCCACAGGGCTTCTCTCGGGGACGCAGCACTAAAGAATCTACCTGCAATACAGGAGACACAGGAGACCCAGATTTAATCCCTGGGTCAGCAAGATTCCCTGGAGGAGGCCATGGCAACCCACTCCAGTATTCTTGGTAGGAAAATTCCATGGACAAAAGAACCTGGTGGGCTACAGTCCTTGGGGTCACAGGGTCGTATACAACTGAAGCGACTGAGCACATATGCATGCATGCACGCAACTCTACACTTTATGCAGGTAAACTGCCACAGCATGTGATGGTGGGGGTGGGGCTGGAAACAAGATGGGTCAGAAAAATACCATAGCCCTAAAAGTTCAAGAAAGCCATATAAAAATTAATGAGGTAAATGGTTATCACAGCATTCCAAGTTTTTCATGTTAAATAAACATGTTTTTATCCTATGTGTTAAGTTTTAAGTATCCTTTAAAATATAACCACAACAATTAAAGATAATACATTTCTAGGAATTTTTTTCTTGAAAAGCAATAGAACTTTTATCATATACTAAACAATCACTATAAAATAAACTGTAATTTTTGTTATTTTTATCTCCCTCCCTTTTACCCTGTAAGAAGGTAGGTCTACAGAGCTAAAGGTTCTTGTTACATAATAAATGCACTGAAATTTGATAACCAGTCTGCCTCCCTTTCCGTTTCTTTTCTCTTTCCCATCTTCTACTATGATTTTCTGATATCTCAAAATAGAAAACCTTCTCATGAGTCAACTTCTATGTTTTCCTCTGTAAGTCAATAAAATCCTGCCTTAAAATGTGAGAATCCTTTTTATTCTGTCAGTGCCACAGTGTCCTCAGCATGACATGCCTCAGCTCTGGAGTCAGAGTCTCTCATTTATTTTCCACAAGTGGATCCTTAAGAGATGACATCACTATTGCTCCTCCTCCCATTAGGCAAGAAGCTGTCTGTACCTGTTGAAATCACAAGAGATTTGTCAGTTTCTAAAATAGCAGGCTTCCTCTTCAGCAGTGGTATATTGCCTTAAGAAATAATGTTAAAATAACTGTTTCATTTAGATGGAATAAAGTATTAAATGTTTTTACACATGACTGCCAGATCTAGGATGTCATTGGTCTAGTTTTCTTTCAAAATAGTGTTTATGAGTGAAATTATCAGTATGAAAATGTCTAGTTTGGTTATAAGAAAGTTAGTATACTGATTCACAAAGAAACACTAATAAGGTGCTCAGAAATATTTCATGTCTTCCAAGTGGTTCAGTACAGTTTTGGAAATGTGTTCTATATTGACTTTTAAGCATTGAAGACAGTCTTAACCTGAATGAATAAGATGATAATTCTAAAAATGCATTTGATTTCAAACTCCTTTTTAGCAGCAAAATATTTTTGCTATATGAAATCTTAAACGCATACATGTTCTGTTGCTTCAGTTGTGTCCGACTCTTTGCAACCCTATGGACTGTAGCCAACAGGCCCCTCTGTCCTTGGGATTGTCCAGGCAAGAATACTGGGGTGGGTTGCCATACCCTCCTCTTGGGGGTCTTCCCAATCCAGGTATTAAAACTGCGTCTCCTGTTTCTTCTGCTTTACAGGCAGATTCTTTACCACTGAGCCTCTGAGGAAGCTTCAAAATCTTAAATAAATAGATGTTCATATCTATATCCCTTTTTATAGGAATACATATTATATTGTGTATTTCACTTATAATAAAAATGTGGGGCATTGTTCTTGAAGTTCTGCTTTACATGCACTACCCTGTTCTTTATTTCATTCTTCATTGTGATCTCTGAAAATTCCTTTTTCTTTTAAATATCTAAGGCTGTGGGGAATAGGTTTGATTCTCAGCAACTGAAACTATGTGTTTCAGCAGCTTGTATGAAAAACCATTGTCCTAACGTAGTAGCATGCCCTTGTGATTCTAAGTTGGAATCAGACAAAAATGTAGAACAAGAGAAAGTTTCTTGGTACCCCAGTCTTCCACTTGTGTGAACTTCTGGTATTTTCCTCTAAACTTTGCCCTCCTGAGACACATGTTGTCAGATTTTTCTCTCTGAAATGATCGGAATTTTTTTCCAGTTGCTCAACTTACCACTTTTAACAAATTTCTGCTTAAATATGATCCTATCAGGAATATTTGTATTTGAAAAAAGAAAACAATATCAGAATTTCTAAGAGTAGAATCCAACACCTCCATCACTGGTGGTTACACTTGGAGTTGGGTGTTAGGTAGAGGCTTTCCTGGTGCTTCCAGTATCAAGTTGCTAGAGATGTGAGCTTCATTATCTGTTCATTGCCGTGACCTTACCCATCTCTGTGCCTTTGCTACTTTTATTCTACATATGTTGCATATGTAAAAGTTGCTGCCACATAAAGCTTTGAATTGTTCATAAAAATCTGGGAATCATTGGCTAATATCCTTACAAAGTTGCATTCTTAGCATTTCTGTCCCTGTAAATAAAACTTCATCTCAGTTCAGGCTGCCACAACAGAACACGGTAGACTATATGGCTTAAACGTTAGAAATTTATTTGTCACATTTCTAGAAAAAAATGCCTGCATGGTAGGGTTCTGGTGAGGACACTCCTCCTGGTTTATAGATGGTCATCAAATTGCTGTGCCTGCACAGAAGGAAGTCAAGTGTCCCCTCTTTTTGTAAAAGTGCTAATACCACCATAATTGTCCCACTTTCATGACCTAATCTAACCATAATTATCTCCCCAAGGCCCCACCTCCAAATATTATCACATTGAGGGGTTAAGGCTTCAGTATATAAATCTTGGCAGGGATACCACCATTCAGCACATATATTCTCAAATATCTACAATGGACCCTAGAGCCTGCTTATCTCCTATTCACTCATTTACTTGTCTCAGTGTTTGAGTGTCTCCTGAGGAGGCATGGCTCAGCAGTGGCCTGCCATGGGGACAGGAGCTCTGGCTGCAGTAGACCTGGGAGGCAAGGTGTGTGGCATAAGTAATCTTGGAGGAGGTTGCCATTAGCCCAACTATGGAGTCACTGAACAGATGACCCACAAACTGCAGAACAATTATACCAAAGTTCTCAATTGTTGCAAAAGTTCTAGGGCCCACAACAGATTTCCCAACCTAGGGATCTGGCAGAAGGACTGAGAACACCCAGGGAAACAGACTCTTGGAGGACACAACAAAACCATGTGCCCACCAGTAGCAGGAGAAAGGAGCAGTGACCCCACAAGAGACTGAGCTAGACTTGCCTGTCAGTGTCTGGGAGCCTCCAGTGGAGGTGTGGGTCAACAGTGGCCTGCCATGGGATCGGGGCACTGACTACAACAGTCTTGGGAGCCACAGTGTGCTGGCATAAGTCCTTTGGAAGGAGGACACCATTACTCCCATAACCTCTACCATAGTGGCCTCAGGCAAAACTACAGGGAGGGAACACAGCCCCACCCATCACCAGAAAATTAAAGATTTACTGAGCATGGCCCTGCACACCAGACAAAGACCTAGTTTTACCCATAGCCAATCCCTCCCATAAGGAAGCTTCCACAAGCATCTGATCCTCATCCATCAGTGGGCAGGCAGAAGGTAAAACACAATCACAGAAAACTAACCAAACTGATGACATGGATCACAACCTTGTCTAAGTCGATGAAACTATTAGCCATGCCAGGAAGGGCCACCCAAGATGGACGGGTCATGGTGGAGAGTTCTGACAAAATATGGTCCACTGGAGAAGGGAATTCACTTCAGTGGTGAATGGAATTGCTGAATGATGAAGAAGCCACTTCAGCATCCTTGCCTTAAGAACTCCATGAACAGTATGAAAAGGTAAAAAGATATAACACCGAAAGATGAAATCTCCCGGTCAGTAAGTGCCAAATATGCTATTGGAGGAGAGTGGAGAAATAGCATCAGAAAGAAAGAAGAGTCTGAGCCAAGGTGGAAACAACACCCAGTTGTGGATGTGACTGGTGATGGAAGTAAAGTTCAATACTATAAAGGACAATAGTGCATAGGAACCTGGAATGTTAGGTCCATAAACCAAGGTAAACTGGAAGTTGTTGAACAAGAGATGGCAAGAGTGAGTATCAACATTTTAGAGATCAGTGAACTAGAATGGACTGGAATGGGCAAATTTAATTTAGATGACCATTATATCAACTACTGTGGGGATGAATCCCTTAGAAGAAACGGAGCAGCCCTCATAGTCAACAAAAAAGTCTGAAATGCAGTATTTGGATGCAATCTCAAAAATAACAGAATGATCTCTGTTCGTTTCCAAGGCAAACCATTCAATATCACGGTAATCCAAGTCTATGCCCTGACCAGTAATACTTAAGAAGCTGAAGATGAACCATTCTATGAAGGCCTACAAAAGTTTCTAGAACTAACACCCAAAAAAGATGTCCTTTTCATTATAGGGGACTGGAATACGAAAGTAGGAAGTCAAGAAATACCTGGAGTAATGAGCAAATTTGGTCTTGGAGTACAGAATGAAGCATGGCAAAGCCTAAGAGATTTTTGTCAAGAGAACACACTGGTCATAGCAAACACCCTCTTCCAAGAACACAAGAGAAGACTCTACACATGGACATCACCAGATGGTTGATACCGAAATCAGATTGATTATATTCTTTGTAGCCAAAGATGGAGACACTCTATACAGTCAGCAAAAACAAGACTGGGAGCTGACTGTGGCTCATATCATTAACTCCTTATTGCAAAATTCAGACGTAAATTGAAATAAGTAGGGAAAACCACTAAAGCAAATCCCTTACGATTATACAGTGAAAGTGAGAAATAGATTGAAGGGATTAGATCTGATAGACTGAGTGCCTGAAGAACATTGTATAAGAGGCAGTGATCAAGACCATCCCTAAGAAAAAGATATGCAAAAAGGCAAAATTGCTGTTTGAGGAGGCCTTACAAATAACTGAAAAGAAGAGAAGTGAAAGGGGAAGGAGAAAAGGACAGATATACCCATTTGAATGCAGAGTTCCGGAGAATAGCAAGGAGAGACAAGAAAGCCTTCCTTGGTGATCAATGCAAAAAAATAGAGGAAAACAATAGCATGGGAGAGACTCGAGATCTCTCAAGAAAATTAGAGATACCAAGGGAACATTTCATGCAGAGATGGGCACAATAAAGGACAGAAATGGGATGGACCTAACAGAAGCAGAAGATATGAAGAAGAGGTGGCAAGAAGACACAGAAGAACTGTACAAAAAAAAAAAGATATTCATGACCCAGATAATCATGATGGTGTGACCACTCACCTAGAGCCAGACATCCTGGAGTGTGAAGTCAAGTGGGCCTTAGGAAGCATCACTACAAATAAAGCTAGTGGAAGTGGAATTCCAGCTGAACCTTTTCAAATCCTAAAAGATGATGCTTTAAAGTCCTGTACTCAATATGCCAGCAAATTTGGAAAACTCAGCAGTGACTACAGGACTGGAAAAGGTCAGTTTTCATTCCAATCCCAAAGAAAGGCAATGTCAAAAAATGCTCAAACTCCCACCCAATTGCACTCATTTCACATGCTGGCAAAGTAATGCTCTAAATTCTCTAAGCTACACTGCAAGAGTATCTGAATCATGAACTTCCAGATGTTCAAGCTGGTTTTAGAAAAGGCAGAGGAACCAGAGATCAAATTGCCAACATCCACTGGATCATAGAAAAATAAAAGAATTCCAGAAAAACATCTACTTCTGCTTCATTTACTATGCTAAAACCTTTGACTGTGTGGATCACAACAAACGGTGTAAAATTCTTCAAGATTTGGGAGTACCTGATCACCTTACCAGCCTCCTGTGAAACCTGTATGCAGGTCAAGAAGTAAGAGTTAGAACCGGACATGGAACAATGGACTGGTTCCAAATTGGAAAAGGAGTATGTTAAGGCTGTATATTGTCACCCTGTTTGTTTAACTTATATGTAGAGTATATGCAAAGTCATGCAAAATGCTGGGCTGGCTGAAGCACAAGCCAGACTCAAGATTGTCAGGAGAAATATCAGCAACCTCGGATAAGAAGATAACACCACCCTTATGGCAGAAAGTGAAGAGGAACTAAAGAGCCTTTTGATGAAAGTGAAGAGTGAAAAACCTGGCTTAAAACTCAACGTTCAAAAAATGAATATCATGGCCTCCAGTCCCATCACCTCATGGCAAATAGTTAGGGAAACAATGGAAACTGACAGACTTTATTTTCTTGGGCTCCAAAATCACTGCAGTGATTCTGGGTAAAAGGAAGAGGTTATATAGATGAACACAGAGGAATTTTTAGAGCATTAGTATTATTCTGTGTGATAGTGTAAGTGTGGATATATAGCAATATGCATTTGTCTAAACTCATATGATTGTATAGCACAGAGTGAACTTTAATGTGTGGTAATAGAAATCTTAATTACAAGATATGACCTTACTAGGAAAAAGAGTCTTTGCAGATGTAATTAAAGATCTTTTTTTTCCCGTATCTTTTGGGGGAACAACCATTCAATCCACTCTAAATAGTATCATTTGGTGTCACTGTTTAAACACTTGCTGAATTCTATCTAGATGTAATAGAAATAATTTTTCTGTTATTCAAAATCTGGTCTCTGTGTCAGCAGCATGAACATCCAGGAACATTTTAGAAATGCAGAATCTCAGGTCCTACACTCATGTAATTGAGTCCAATCTGTATGTTAACAAAATATTTACTTGTTAATATGCACATCCAAGTTCGAGAAATCATGATTTCTCAAATGTGGAAAAGACTGGAACAGAATCTAGATAAACAGAGAAATTAGGTATCTCTATAAATTGGAAACAAAAAGAAGATAAGTGTTACAAGTCTTATGAAATAAGTGGCAGGCAATTTACATAAATTGAAAAGCAAAGGAAGGTGAATAGTTTAATGAGTTCAGAGCACAGAACTCTGGCAATCTAGAGAGGAAGGAAAACATGATCAACTGAGTTATACAAGAACAAGAAAACTATCCTATAAATAAAGCAGTGAACTTTGCTGGGGTCAGCTGCATCTTCTTAAATTGCATTCAGATCTGAAGTGCATCAGAATCACCTGAAAATCTTGGTAAATGAGATATTTTGACAGGCACTCTCAGAGTTTCTGATTTAGTAGGTGTGGAGCAGGCCTCATAAGTTTTAGTACTAACATGGTCCCAGGTGAATATGTGTGCAGGGACCACACTCAAAAAGTTCTGCTGAGATTTACTTAAAGCATCTAGATAAACATGCTAATAAAGGAAAAACATCTAAGTTTCTTGAGTTTCCAAAGTTCCTCAAGTACCTCATTCTTTTCATATTTCTTTTAAACAAAATATGACATATAAATATTTTCCTACTTATAAGAGAAATTGATGGTTGTAGAAATGAAAGCAACGTTTAGATGTGGAAGAGCTGGGCTTAGAAAAGTGTGACTTTCTTGAGCAATCAAAATTGTTAATATTATTGTTCAATGGTGTTTTCTGTCTTTCATTGTAAGAACTGTCCTGATGTCTTGGTAAGCACTTAAATAGTATTTTCAGATACGTATAAATGGGGACCTAGCCTTGGAATGTGGCCATTAATGAATGTTGCTGAATATAATTTTAAATCACGTACCATAGCTTAGTTGGCCACAGCAGATAATTCAAGCTTTCAGAGATATATTTCAAGATTTTTTCTAAATATTTCAAAATCTCCTTCAAAGATGTCCCTAATAGAAAGTTGAAGAGATCTCAAGGGGGGAAATGTAGACACTTCATTATTTTGGTCAAAATATTTGAATTGTTTTGAAGTCAATAAGACCTTCTGTTTTTCTAAAATGTTTTAGCCTTTATTTCAGTAAGGGTATTTCATACCTCAAGATAAGAAGCCATTAGCAGTTGAACTAAGGAGAGAAGTGGAAATATTTGTGGAATTTGGAGTTTTGACCTTTATTCACGGTCAAGAATTCAAAAAGTAGTCAGTGAATTTTCAAGCCAAGAAATTTGCTTTCTCTGAAGTATCTAGGAAGCAAATGTCTCTTATAAGAAATCATGTTTCTGACTGATATATAGAACTATATCAATAAATAGGATTTTTAGTATTTGCAATATATTATCTACAATTCTCTAGAGGCTCAAGAAACTGAACAAAGGATTTGAAATTTTTAATCATTTCTGAACCAACCAGGCATAGAAGGTATATTCATATCAAAAGTAATTAGAAAATGCCCACTTTGGTTCCCTGGAATATTTATAGTACGACTAGTGATTATTTTGTGTATCCATCACTAACAGGTTTAGAAGGCACTTAATAAATGGCATTGAATAAGCAAGTTCTGAGCAACTCAGAATAGAGTGAGTACTCCAAACCAATACAAAAAGAAACACTTGTGAGGCCACTACTGTTAGCAGAGTAGCTGCATTCTTTTATCCATTCTACGTCCCTTTTTTCCCTGACTTTATTTTCTCCAATGGAGGATTATTAATAGAAATATTTAAATTTAATATTGTTATCCATTATAATACACAAAATTTTAGTGAAATAAATAAACATGTATGCATATTTAATTTGGATGGACTTTATTAACATTTTAGTGATTTTTAAAAATCATATTTCACATAGAAATAGTTAAAGTGATATTTTGATAAATGCTACTAGTTGATGATTATGATCAGGATGATGAGCAAGGATTTTTTAAAACAAGTTTTTAAAAATAAGACAGATTGTCATGGCATATATGTAATAATAGCAGATATGTAATTTAACATATGCTGTATATGTAATATAAAATATATTTATATGTGATACACCATCTTTATAGTTGATGTACATTTAGGCAAAATTGTTATTTCTTTCTTTTTTTTTTTTCCTAAAGTTTAGAAAAAAACAAGCTTATTGTACTAGCCTGGGCTCTAATGTAACCAAAAGTGGAGTCTGGTTGCTTGCCACCCCAAAGCCAGTAAAGAGGTAAGGTTGGTGGAAAGGAACGTTTGCTTTATTCTGAACATCAGCAAAGGGGGAGGTTTGGGGAGGGGGGATGCAAAGGGCAGACTCCTGTCCAAAGACCTTTAATAATCAGTGGACAAGAGCTTTTATAGGCTGAGGGAGGGGACTATATGCGGAAACAGTATAGTCAGCTCTGTCGTCCTGAAGTTGGTCATCAGTAGTGTGACCAGCGTCATCTTGATTTCTTAAGTACAGCTAATATTCAGTTCCAGGGTTGATTTGTTCCCATTTCTTGAGGCCATTTCTTGGAATTGTGGTAGCTTCTATCATTGCTACAGTCTGGTCATCGTGTAGTTAACTCCTCCACTAGGTGGGGTTTCAGTATCTATAAAATAGCTCACAAGATACAGCTCAGAATATTATCTGAGAGGAAGCTGAAGGTCCCTGACTTGCTTAATGACTAAACTATTACTATTTTGTCCCTTTGACTGTTTTCCTTTATTTCTGCATTTTCTCACTTCCCTGATTAAACATTTTTTTGACTTAAGTTTTTCCATAGACAAAAGGCAGGTGAAGGACTTGGGGGCAGGGTCATAGGGACCTGTTCTGTTTCACTAAGATGGTTAAAATTATTATTTTTTTTTTCTGAAGGAAAAATAAAAATTTCCCATAGGATTATCAGTGACTAAAAAGGAAAGTAAAGGTCAAATATATTAAAACTTTTATTTAAACAGAACAAAATTACATTGTTATGTTCAAATGAAATTCTAATGAATTATCAAAATCATGAAGGAAATCATGTTTATACGTTTTGCTTTCAGTAATGAGGAAACAAAACTTTGAGTAGTCTTATAACAAAATATTACCTGTGTTCTTTCCAGAAAGCCCATTTCCAATTTAATACATGCTTTACCTTGAATGTCTTGAAAAAAATATATGCCACATTTGTATATCATATCTAAATCAGAGGCAAATAAAACATTGTAATATTCACTCTAATCATATTACTATTCTTGTAGTGTAACAATAGAATGCTAGAAAATAAAATTGCAGGACACAAATCTCAGGTGTCAACTTGTCACCATGTTACACTTAAAGTAGTTATTAAAATCATTAAGCTATCAACTCCTGAAGTTTGGATGCACCAAATATAGAAACTTGATTTAATTGCTCACAATTTTATTTTGAGTGAAAGAAAAGGAGGGGGAGATGAGAGTGGATAAAGCTGCATGTTTGAAAGATATTTGTAAAGGCCTCCTTCTATAAAAATTAAATGAAAAAACAATTTTCAGCATGAACATTGGACATATGAAATCTTGTTTGTTGAACTTAAATTTCTTATTGTCTTCACATATGGGGGAAAAAATAAAAATACCTAATTACCTGCACAGCTTGAAGGAAAGCTCAGAAAATACTAAATAAAAAGTGTAAGACAGATGCCTTGATATTGTACAATGTTTCTACTCTTAAAACTAAACAGAAAAAAAAACATAGTTTTTTTTTTTTTTTTTGTAGTCTATTTCAGTGATTGATTGATGAGTAGAATTGTCCCTATGGAATATAACTTGTGCTGCTTGTAATTAACTGTCCAATATAGCAGTGCAGCCTAGGAAAAACACTTATTGAAATCATTCAATTTTCCAGCTGCCCCTCTTGGCCTTGAATATTTGTGCAGAAATCAATGTCACTTAATGAGAAGGAAAAGAAATAAACTTGAATTCAATATTAAATTTATAGTATAAGTATGAAATTGGAATTATTATTTTTTTATTCATCTATATTTTCATTTTAAAGTGAAAATTTGTATTTTATAATTATATATATATGTAAAAATTCATTTTCTAAAAATTGCAGAATTACCAGTTAAAAGGTCACATACCTTAATTTCATGGGAAAAGTTTAAATCAGTATTACTGTTTGCAGGTAATATTAAACTATCAGATAGTCAGTTCTTTTATTTTGCATGTTATTTTATTTTTTACATTTTTATTTGTGTATAGTTGCTTTGCAGTGCTGTTAGTTTCTGCTGTACAGCAAAGTGAATCTGGTGTACATATGCATATACACCCTTTTTTCTCTTGAATTGTCTTCCCATTTAGGTCACCACAGAGCCCTGAATAGAGTCCCCTGTGCTGTACAGCAGGTCCTCCATTAATTATCTATTTTATACATAGTATCAATAGTGTCTATATGTCAATCCCAGCCTCCCAATTCGTCTCCCAATTCTCCACCCCTCGTTCCCCTTTGGTATCCATATGTCGGGGAGTGTGTAATTTCCTCAGTCCTGTCTCATCACAACAAACATTTGAAGCAATGGACCAGTGTTACAGCCCTTGGACAGACCAGTGTTACAGCCATCAGACAGACCACTGTTACAGCTCAGTTTTATTTAGAAAATAAAGGAAAATACATCCTTGAGGCTTGAGGGCATGCGACCCAAATACACGAAGAGAAGAGAGAGACCCCCGGCCCTTTGGCTCCTCTTTTCATATGTTTTTCTTCTCCCCCTGGGCCTGCCCTATGTAAATTGGGCTAGCCAGGAATGCTGTTTGTTTTACCTGAGGTCCTCACTCTAGTCCTTGATCTTCCTTTGTTCTATTTTCGTGGGCTTTTCCCTGTCTTGTCTTTTAGCCACCTCCATTCTGGACTCCTTTTTCCTATTCTAACTACCTAACACATACATTTATTCTCTTCATCTGTGTCTGTGCTTTTGCTTTGAAAATAGTGTCATCTGTACCAATTTTTTTCTGATCCCACATATATGCGTTACTATATGACATTTATTTTTCTCTTTCTGGCTTACTTCACTCTGTATAACAGTCTCTAGGTCCATCCATATCTCTTCAAATGACTCAATTTATTTCCTTTTTATGGCTGAGTTATATCCTTTATATATATATATACATTACATCTTCATTATCCAATCTTCTACTGATGGGCTTTTAGGTTGCTTCCATGTCCTGGCTATTGTAAATAGTGCTACAGTGAACATTGGGGTTGCATATATCTTTTTAGTTATTAAATTTATTTATTTTTAATTGAAGGATAATTGTTTTATAGTACTGTTCTGGGTTTTGCCAAACATTAGCATGAATCATCATAGGCAAAACTTTTTGAATTGTGATTTTCTCTAGATATATGCCCACTAGTGGAGTCACTGTGTCATATGGTAAGTCTCTTATTCATTTTTTTTTTTAAGGAAACTCCATATTGTTTTCCTTAGTGGCTGTAACAATTCACATTCCCACTAACAGTGCAAGAGGGTTCCCTTTTCTTCATGCTGTTTCTGGCATTTATTGTTTGTTGATTTTGTGGTGATTGCCTTTCAGACTGGTGTCATTGTAGTTATGACTTGCATTTCTCTAATAATTAGTGATGTTAAGCATCTTTTCACAGATAGTTCTTCATGTAAATATTACAGAATTATTAATAATATGATCATATGTTATATAATTATATGTAGTCTCATATTTCCTACAATATTTTATAATATAGATTTTTTTAAATCTTACAGCATGCTTTAGAATAGTTTATGTTTCCTCTGCTCACTGACAGCTAAAATTTCTATTTTCTAAAAAATACATTTTATTTTTTGTCTAATTTTTATTCATTGGAAGACTGAATTGATTTGTGCACTTTTTTTTTTTTTTTGGCAGAAGTGATGCTAAATAATTAAAATTTGAAAAGCTAGGTGATTTTCAGGGAAAAGTGTGAAGCCCATATAGTTAAAACAAGGTATAAAGCTTAATTTAATATCCAGGTAAAGCATAATGCAGTCATGAAATTTTGAATTGTAGCTTAGTGCTAAAACATATATTGCATGTTTTACAAGTTATTTCAAGTGTTTTAAGTTATAATTTAAAACACTAACATTTTGTGCATCAATAAACTTTTATAGTTAAAGAAGCATTAAATACTTAACATTTGAAAAGTTAAGTAGAAATGTGAAGCCTACTTATTTGTTGTTGTTTAGTCTCTAGGTCGTGTCTTAGAGTCTAAGTCTGACTCTTCTGGGACCCCATGAACTATAGCCTGCCAGGCTCCTCTGTCCGTGGGATTTCCCAGACAAGAATGCTGGAGTGGGTTGTCATATCTTTCTCTAGGCTATCTTCCCAACCCAGAGATTAACCCGTCTCCTGCACTGGCAGGCAGATACTTTACTACTGAGCCACCAGGAAAGACCCTAAATATTTTGTAAAGACCTATTTTAGAATTCATAAATAAGCATTAAAATTTAACAAAATGCTTTACAAAATGCAAAGTTTAAAACATTATTTATAATAATTAATTTTTATCTTCCACCTCTGGCATATATGTTTATAAGAATGTTCCTTAAGATGATCTGCTCTAGACATGTGTCTTTCTCTGGAAAAAAAGTAGTACTTAGAATTCCTGAAGTTTGAACATTTTGGGGGGATTATAAAACAAAAGTATGTTGTTTTTTTAGTAACTTAGAAGACACACCTAAAGTATTCTACAAATATCAAGATATATCCATTTAATTTTCTTTTACATGTCAATATTGTACTTATAAATATTATGCTGAGGCTTTTTAAAAATATATATGTATTTAATACATAAGTATATATATTCATCATAATATAGTCAATTGAGTGTTAAGTTTTTAAGGCAAAGGTTAAAAATATGCTGATAAAATTATCACTGTGCATATATACATGTGTATTGATTTGTATATATGTATATATTTAATTATATATTATATAAGCTATAAAATAACATCAATACTTTGATTCTTCAGGTATCTTTTGTATTTTTTACTTTATGTATCAGGTGTATGATATAAATGCTTAAATTCAAAATCCTTTTGTGAAATATAAGCATGTTTATTTTTATTTTTAATTGGAAAGTATTTGCTTTACAATGAAGTGTTGGCTCCTGCCATACAACAGGCTCCTTCCTGTTGAGCCTCCCTCCCCACACCGTCCCACCACTCTGGTTGGTCACAAAGTGTGGGCTGGATTCCCTGTGTTATATAGCATCTTCCCACTAGCTATCTATTGATTTTCAACAAATCCCTCATTAAATTCCCCAGTGATATAAGGTAGTAAAGTGGATTAAAATGATAAGTTCTTATAATTATTCAGCTTAAATTATTTGTTAAGTCAAACATGTATTAACTTTTCTGTTCATAGATCAAGAATGGGCAAACTTTGGCTCATGAGTCAAGACCACCCTGCCAACTGTTTGGGTAAATAAAATCTTATTAAAGCACAGCCATACCGGTTTGTTTCTGTACTGCCTATGAGTACTCTACCCACGACAATAACAGAGTTGAGGAGTTGCGACAAATACCATATGGCCCATAAAGTCTAAATGCTTACTATTTTTACAGAGCTTGCCAGCCTCTGCTATAGATGATTATCATACAGGGTTGTAAGATTTGTCTGGTTTTTAGGTGATTAGCAAGCCGATTATATATGTTCACAGCTGTTTCTTATACTCAGTATACACATTCATATACATAGTCACACAGTCACAAGAACACAAACATGCTCCCTAATTTTTTTTTCCTTAACACTCAAATTGTGCAGACATATAACTATTTCATTATAATAGTAAGCGTTACCACTTCAGTTCAGTTCAGTCGCTCAGTCGTGTCCCACTCTTTGAGACCCCATGGACTGCAGCATGCCAGGCCTCGCTGTCTATCACCAATTCCCAGAACTTACTCAAGCTCATGTCCATTGAGTTGGTGATGCCACCCAACTATCTCATCCTCTGCCATCCCCTTCTCTTCCCACCTTCAATCTTTTCCGGCATCAGGGTCTTTTCGAATGAGTCAGTTCTTCGCATCAGGTGGCCAAAGTACTGGAGTTTCAGCTTTAGCATCAGTCCTTCCAATGAATGAATATTCAGGACTGATTTCCTTTAGGATGGACTGGTTGGATCTCCTTGCTGTTCAAGGGACTCTAAAGGGTCTTCAACACCACAGTTCAAAGGCATCAATTCTTTGGTGCTCAGCTTTCTTTATAGTCCAACTCTCACATCCATACATGACTGCTGGAAAAATAATCATTATCACTAGTTCTCCCTAAAATTGGAGATATTATTTCCCCATAAAATTGATTAAATATACTGAAGATCATTCTACTATGTAAATTTCTGCAAGAATAAGAAACGTAGAAATAGTGTTTACTGCAAAAAAAATCTCTGCAATGTGCCTTCATAGGCAGTGTCAAATGTTACCAGTATTTTCTTTACAATATAATTCTTTCTTCACTTAGTGTTATTTTTTTCCTAGGTTCTTTTAAATTAGAAAATAGTAAGATACTGGATTTGCAAGGGATGGCATACTATAGAGATGGCAAATTGTGAGTACAATTAAATATTAAATGTTTCGGATTAAGCCAAGCCCATCACTTACATAAAATCAAAATCACTGATGAAGGGAAAACATATTAGCATCAACTTACTGCATACTAATGTCATACTCTTCATTCCTTTATATTATCAGTAACCTCATGTAGTAATTTACTTTCTATATTGTTCAAATATAAAATCATTTATTGAATTCAATTTATTAGTAAATTGACTCAAGAGCAAATGGTAACCATTTGTTTTCATTTTTTATAAACCTGTCGTATGCATGCATGTGTTACTCATTCAGTCGTGTCCAACTCTGCGACCCCATGAACTGTAGCCTGCCAGGCTCCTCTGTCTATGGGAATCTCCAGGCAAGAGTACTGTAGTTGACTGTTGTTCCCTTCTCTAGGGGATCTTCCCAACCCAGGGATCGAACCTGGGTTTCCTGTGTCTCCTGCATTGCAGGTGATTCTTTACCATCCTAGCCACCAAAGAAGCTCTGGTTATATATATATATATATATATATATATTTTGCTGGGTATATGAGTATCATGATTTTCTAGATATGTAATCTACAATCAATGTCCTTTTTAAAATTTTATTGTGATTTATAGAGCACAATATTATATGCATTGTAGTACCATAATTATATTAGAAATAAAATAACCAAATTTAATATATCTAAATCTGTATGGAATGTCAGCCTCTAAGTTAGTTAATAGTTAATAATAAATATTTGCAGAATATGGAAAGGGTGGAGAGAAAAATGAACCCTAGTTGGTAGGAATGTAAATTGGCACAGCCACTATGGAAGAGTATGGAAGTTCCTCAAAAAACTAAAAGTAGAACGATTATGTTTTAGCAATTCCCTTCCTGAGTATACATCCAAAGAAAATAAAAACACTCCTTCAGAAAGATACATGCATCCCAGTGTTCTAGCAGCACTGTTTATAATAGTCAAAATTTTGAAGAAACCCAGTGTCTACCAAACGATGAATGAATAAAGAATATGTGACATGCATATGCAACAAAACATTACTTAGATATAAAAAGAATGAAAGTCTGTCATTTGCAGCAATGTGGATGGACCAACACAATATTATCCTTAATGAAATGTCAGGCAAAAAAAGACAAATACTATGTGAAGTTACATATGTGGAATCTAAAAAATGAAACAAATGAATGTATAAAGCTAATACTGGGTTGGCCCAAAAGCTCATTAAAATTTTTCCATAACACTTTATGGAAAAACCCAAATGAACTTTTTGGTCAGCCGAACTGAGACAGATTCACACATATAAAGAATGAACTAGTGGTGACCAACAAATTACTATGTACAAGCTAAATAAGCTATGAGGATATATACTATACAGTATAAGGAATATAGCTAATATTTTCTAATAACTTTAAATGGAGTATAATCTATAAAAATATTGAATCACTACACTGTACACCTGAAACTCTATTGAAAATCAACTATGCTTCAATTTAAAAAATTATAACATGGCAGTCAAAATAATCATCTTAGGAATTTGCATTCTAGCTTTGCAGAGTAATTCAGCAGAGAATTACAAAAGAGCATTACAAATAGATTGCTATTCTTTTAGAAGAGATAAGGAGCCCTCTTATACTGTTGCTGGGAATGTAAATTGGCACAACCACTATGGAGAACAGTATGGAGGTTCCTTAAAAAACTAAAAATAGAGCAACTTTTCGATCCAGCAGTCTCACTCCTGGGCATATATCCAAAGAAAACCATAATTCAAAAGTGTTCATGCAGCCCAGTGTTCATTACAGCACTACTTACAATAGCCACGCATGAAGGCAACCAAAGTGTCCATCAACAGAAGAATAGATAAAGAAGGTGTGGTACGTATATACAATGGAATATTCAGTTCAGTTCAGTTCAGCCATAAAAAGAACAAAATATCCCTTCCCTCTTAATAGTTCTACCTCAGATGAAGGCAAAAGCACAGTGGAGGCACTTCCTTGGCAGTCCAATGGTTAAGACCTTGCATTTGCACTGCCAGAAACGCAGGTTCCATCCTTGGTTACGGAACTCAGTTCAGTTCAGTTCAGTCACTCAGTTGTGTCCGACTCTTTGCGACCCCATGAACCGCAGCATGCCAGGACCCCTGTCCATCACCAACTCCCAAAGTTTACTCAAACCTGTTCATCGAGTCAGTGATGCCATCCAACCATCTCATCCTCTGTCATCCCCTTCTCCTCCTGCCCTCAATCTTTCCCAGCATCAGGGTCTTTTCCAATGAGTCAGCTCTTCGCATCAGGTGGCCGAAGTATTGGAGTTTCAGCTTCAAAATCAGTCCTTCCAATGAACACCCAGGACTGATCTCCTTTAGGATGGACTGGTTGGATCTCCTTGCAGTTCAAGGGACTCTCAAGAGTCTTCTCCAACACCACAGTTCAAAAGCATCAATTCTTCTGGTGCTCAGGTTGCAGAACTAAGGCTAGCAAAAAAAAAAATGAAATGAAATGAATTTTTTTCCTTCTCTTTTCTGACAGCTTCCTGTCAGATTTTACCTTGTAACATCAAGAGGGAAAGTCTAGAACAATACTCTTTAGGAAAGGTTGTAGGTAGCAGCGCGTAAAGCTTTCAGTTGCAAGGAACAAAGGGAATACAATTTCTAGCAGCATTATCCAAAATCAAGACAAGACATGGTTCCACTTTCTAGAAGTGGGTCTGTCCTTGATATTCTAAGGTAATTTTTTCCTAGGAAAAAGAGATAAAACTATATTAATATGCAATAAATAAGAAAAATATTGTTGGTTATGAGGCTGTTACTCTGACTATATTGGAGGCTGTTTTGTTTCTGTTTTCCAGAAAATGCAAGCAGCATTGATCTTTTTATATTTAGTATCATTGGTGGATTAAAAAATAGAAACAAATAAGTAATAAAAATAGTAACATGTTTGAAATGAAACACTAGTGTTTATACCAAGCAACTCATCTTGTCAATAATATATATGAGGACTAATATAAATATTTAGTCATATAAATTGCATATTTCTATTATTGTGAGGTAAACAACATCAATGAAGTGGGATGAGAGACCCAGAAGTCTGAGAGTCAGCTGACAAGGAATAACATCAAAAATCACATTATTGTTGGGTTTTACCACTGAGTGAGCCAAAAGATTCATTTAGTTTATTCTGTATGGTGGCACTAGTAGTGCTTAACTGTCTTTCAGTTCAGTTCAGTCACTCAGTCGAGTCCAACTCTTTGTGACCCCATGGACTGCAGCACGTCAGGCATCCCTGTCCATCACCAACTCCTGGAGTTTGCTCAAACTCATGTACACCAAGTCAGTGATGCCATCCAACCATCTCATCCTCTGCCGTCCCCTTCTCTTCCTGCCTTCAATCTTTCCCGGCATCAGGGTCTTCTCCAGTAAGTCAGTTCTTTGCATCTGTTGGCCAAAGTATTGGAACTTCAGCTTTAGCACCAGTCCTCCCAGTGAATATTCAGGACTTATTTCCTTTAGAATTGACTGGTTTGATTTCCTTGCAGTTCAAGGGACTCTGGTGATCTTCTCCTATACCACAGTTCAAAAACATCAATTCTTTGGTGTTCAGCTTTCTTTATAGTCCAGCTTTCACATCCATACATGACTTTTGGAAAAACCATAGCTTTGAATAGATGGACCTTTGCTGGCAAAGTAAAGGTCTGCTTTTCAATATGCTGTCTATGCTTGTCATAGCTTTTCTTCCAAGGAGCAAGTGTCTTTTAATTTCATGGCTGCAGGCACCATCTGCAGTGATTTTGGAGCCCCCCAAAATAAAATCCATTACTGTTTCCACTGCTTCCCCATCTATTTGCCATGAAGTGATGGAACTGAATGCCATGATCTTAGTTTTCTGAATGTTGAGTTTAAGCCAACTTTTTCACCTTCTCTTTCACTTTCATCAAGAGGCTCTTTAGTTCTTCTTCACTTCCTGCCATAAGAGTGGTGTCATCTGCATATCTGAGGTTATTGATATTTCTCCCAGCAATCTTGGTTCCAGCTTGTGCTTCATCCAGCCTGGCATTCCACATGATGTGCTCTGCATATAAGTTAAATAAGCAGGGTGACAATATACAGCCTTGACGTACTCCTTTTCCTATTTGGAACCAGTCTGTTGTTCCATGTCTGGTTCTTAACTGTTGCTTCTTGACCTGCACACAGATTTCTCAGGAGGCAGGTAAGGTGGTCTGGTATTCCCATCTCTCAAAGAATTTTCCACGGTTTGTTTTCCTCTAGTAGAGGAAAACAATAGTTGTCTTTAACTTCTTTCAAAACAATTTTGTTGGAATGTATTGTGATAGCTGTCATATCAGCATGCATTTTAAAAAAATGATCAAAATTGGTAAATTTTTGTGTAAGCATTTTAATACTGAAGACAGAAGGGAAAAAAGCAACATTTTCAACATATTAAGTGTCACTATTTTAAGAAAAATAGAAATACAAACTAAAATGCAAAAAAAAAAAAGAAACGATTTTCTCTGTATATGGAAAAGGTGTCAAAAATGGTTTGCAAAGTTTCATGATGGAGATTTCTTACTGGATGACATTCCATGGAGCGGTAGATCAGTAGACATCGATAGTGATCAAATCAGGACATTGAGAACAATCAATGTTATACCATGTGGGAGATAGTTAACATACTCAAAATATCCACATCAAGCACTGAAAATCAGTTACACCAGCTTGGTTATGTTAATCACTTTGATGTTTGGGTTCCACAAAAGTTAAGGGAAAAAGAGCTCTTTGACTATATTTCCACATGTGATTCTCTATTGAAACATAAGGAAAATATTCTGTTTTTAAAACAAATTGTGAAGGATGACTAATTTGGATACTGTACAATAAGGTGGAGCAGAAGAGATTGTGCGGCAGGCAGAATGAGCCTCCAACAACCATAACAAAGGCCAGTCTTCATCCAAAAAAGGTGATGTGTTGCATGTGGTGGGATTGGGAGGGAGTCCCATATTAAGAGCTCCTTCTAGAAAACCAAATGATTAATTCCAACAAGTACTGCTCCCACTTAGACCAACTGAAAACAGCACTCAATGAAAAGTGTCTGGAGTTAGTCGATAAGAAACGCATAAACTTCCATCAGGATACCGAAAGACTTCATGTTTCTTTGATGACCAGGCAAAAACTGTTCCAGCTTGGCTGGTAAGTTCTGGTTCATCCACCATATTCACCAGACATTGCACCTTTGGATGTTCATTTCTTTTGGTGTTTACAAAGTTCTCTTAATAGAAAACAATTTTAATTTTCTGAAAAACCATAAAAAGCACCTGGAATGGTTCTCGGCTCAAAAAGATGAAAAAATGTTTTGGGAAGGTCGAATTATGAAGCTGCCTGAAAAATGGCAGGAGGTAATGGAACAAAACAGTGAATATGTAGTTCAATAAAGTTCTTGGTGAAAATGAAAAATATGTCCTTTAGTTTTACTTAAAAAACTAAAGGAACTTTTGGCCCAACCCAATTTGTTTCCATGTGCATTTTAGGCAGTAACTTATTCATAGAGAGGAATTACTTGTTGTTTATTTTTATTTTTTAATCATTATAGGACACTCTGGTAGCTCCTATGAGAATGCAAAAAATAACGTATAAGATTAGTTTTCAGTTTCCAAGTGCTTATAATTTATTTGGGGAAGTAAAGATAATCAATATGAAAAAACCTATAACAAAACTGCCAAATGCTCGTTTCTGAATGGTGAAAACAGAAATTCTGGGAAAGTTGGGTGTGAGTTGGCTGTTGAAAATTTGGTAGAATTTAAATTAACAGAAGATAGAATGTTTCTGGAAAAAGAAATGACAAATTTTTGTTGGCTACCTTATACTCGAGTTTGCCTACATTGAGAGGGTGTTAATTTAGTAATGTAGTAAAACCTACTAGGGGAAAAATTAAAGGGGCTGAGCAAAGATAATTTTTATTCTCATTGAATGTAAGTTTATAAAGTGAATGAAACTATGTATTCTCATAGTTTTTCTGTATGTATTTCTCATTTATCATTTTATTTAACCATCTGTGTTGTGCTGCATTCCATGGGGTCGTAAAGAGTTGGACACGACTGAGTGACTGAACTGAACTGAACTGAAGAACCTTTTAAAGCAATTTTAATGTTATGTAATATCTGCCTAACTCTACAGGTCTATTTCCCAGAATCTTCCACTTTCTCCCATGCTAACCTCCCAAAAGCCCCAAAACCTACTTTGTTCTTCCTAACTTTGCTTTTGTTCTTCCTAGCTTTGCTTTTGTTTAGGTTATTTTCTTCTTTTAGTCGCTATTGGTCCCACCAAGATGAAACTTTTCTCTGACCCTTTCCCTTCTCAGATGCTAAAGTATATGGGGATTCTTTACCTCTATGTGCTTGAAACACTTACTGTACACTTTAAATATAGGGTCTTTTGCACCCTTGTAATTATTGGTTATGCTCAATAAGAAAGGCAAACTTTTTGTCTTCTGCACTGCTCTATGCCCAGAACCTGAAATGGTACTTAAACACAGAAAGTTCTCAAAATTCTATATGTCTTGACTGATGAATATGATCTCTTTGAGGGAGTATTTTTAATCTCTGAAAAGCTAAAAACTGGCATGCAGTACCACAGGTTTGAGATTTGCCTCACAAACATCAGTAAATTGCTGTTAGGTGGATGAATGATTAGAAAGACAAAGAGCTAATTTGAATCACTTGAAAGTACAAAACTAACATTTTGATGGAAAGATCACTAGACTGAGCGTTTAACTGTCAGTTTCCCTAGTATTATTCTGACTCAGAATTGCTGAGTTACACTCATCAAGTCAGTGAAGTTATTTGGACATCATCAGTTTTCTCATTTGTTAAATTAAGGAACTGGACATTGTACAACTAAGTTACTTGTTAGGAGCTATTTTTACACCTTCACCCAACACATTCCTTAGCAAAACCTTTGCTTCAAAGGTTGCTTCTTTGCTCCACAAACACGTAATTTAACACCTAATTGTCTCCACATTATAGGAAATGAGAAAACTGTCATGGAAAGGTCATTGAGGAGAATTTATTCAGCACAGCATGGCAGTTTCTGGCTTTCAAGTGCTGCCTGGATATAATCACTTGTCTAGTAGCTGAGAGGCCTTCTAAACTTGAGTAGATTGTCCTGACCTATTTAAAACTCACTTAAATTTCTGGCATCTTTTTTGGAACATGGGGACTTAATTTGACATATGTAAATGAGATCTCCTTCACCTGGGTAGTTGCTCTTGCATAACTGTTGGTTTAATAGGCATGGCTTTGAGTGTTTCTTTTGTTTAGGTAGAATTCTGAATATAAAGGATAATCTCTTCTATCAAGGACCTGACATTTTAAAGTCCTGTCTATGCTAGATCATTACTATAAAGGACAGATATTTATTAGTCTCAGCTCTGAGTTCCGCTTTGGAGTGTGTAGGAACTTCTTTACAGAAAATTAAAATTATGCTTGAAGAAATTTTCCAATCCGAACAATGTAACATTTTAAAGTGTTTTAGCATAAATGTTAGTGGTCAGATTGTTGCTGTTCAGTCGCCAAGTAATAGCCAACTCTTTGTGATCCCACGGACTGCAGCATACCAGTCTTCCCTGTCCTTCACTACCTCCTGGAATTTTGTCAAATTCATGTCAGTTGAGTCAGTGGTGCTATCTAATCATCTATCTCATCCTCTGCCACCCCCTTCTCCTATTACCTTCAATCTTTCCCAGCATTAGGGTCTTTTGCAATGCATTGGCTCTTCACATCAGTGGTCTAATAAGCGGTTACTAATTTGTAGAATTCAAAAGTCACTAACATATATTTAAAATGGATAACCAACAAGGACCAACTAACTGTACAGCTCATGGAACTCTCCTCAGTGTTAGGCAGCAGCCAGATGGGAGGGGAGTTTGGGGGAGAACAGATACGTTTATATGTATGGCTGAGTCCCATCACTGTTCATCTGAAACTGTCACATCAGTGTTAATCAGCTATACCCAAAAACAAAATAAAACATTAAAAATAAAAATAAAAATCACTGACACAATTCAGTATTGTGAGAAGTCCAGAGATGCATATAATCCACAGCGTGTGTGCGTGCTCAGTCATGCAGTCATTTCCAACTCTTTGCAGCCCCAGGGACTGTACCCCACCAGGCTCCTTTGTTCACAGAATTTTCCAATCACAAGTACTGGAGTAGGTTGCCATTCCTGCTCCAAGAGATCTCCCCGACCCATGGATCAGATCATGTCTGTCTCTTGCATCTCCTGCAATGGCAGGCAAATTCTTTACCATTGCTCCACCTGGGAAACCCATATAATCCACACAAAACAATTATCTATGTTCATATTTTTTAGATATGTATAGATGCTGTTTTAAAATGGTAAAATAGCATAATTATTAATATTAAATCTATAATAGATCTTGTCATCTAATATTTTCTCAAATAGTGTATGCTAAGAGTAAAACCCTCATTTGGAGTACACAAAATGTTTGTTATTCCTAGATAGTCCTTACTTTATTTTAAAGTGTTGCATTCACGAGAAAAGTTAATAAATTATGAGGATATTTTGCTATGGTCATAGTTATATACATGTTATTATATATCAGAGTAAGATAAAATTACAGATTAAGATATATGGCAGTGAAGTGTTATCAAAATAAGAACAATATAATACACAGGTGTATTGCTGAGATTTTGTGGATTTTGTTACAGAGTACTTCAATAAAGCACTGTCACGATAAAGCAATTTACAAATTACTTTGGTTTCCCAATGCATATAAAAATTATATTTACATTATGTTGTAGTCTGTTAAGTACGTGATAACATTCTGTCCAAAAAAGTGATGTATATATCTTCACTAAAAATACTTTATTGCTTAAAAATTCTAACCATTAGTCTGATCCTTCAGTGAGTCATAATCTTTGTGCTGGCATAGGGTTTGAAAATTGCAAGAATTACTAAGTGTGACACACAGATAGGAGGTGAGTAAGTGCTGTTATAAAAACTGAACCAATAAACTTGTTTGATGCAAGGATGCCCCAAACCTTCAATCTGTGAGAAGCACAATATCTACAAAGTGCAAAATAACAAAGTAAAATGAGGTATGCCTGTATTGTTACTTGATATTATTTTCACAATGCATATTTTAAAAATATTTCTAAAATAAGGATGTTATAAAATCAGAGTATATGGTAGTTTATTTTCTAATATCTAATGTAAAAGCAGTTATTAACTTGCTCATTTTAAAGCAGTCATTTATTTGCTCATTTATTTTAGATTTGCTTGTGTCCAAAATGTCAGGATACAGTGATGAGTCTCAGGAACAGAAACCATAACAGTGTCTGCTATATAGAGTAATCTAATCTTAAAATAATTATGCCATGTAATACAGACAGCCAACACCTTACAGTGAATGAATTGCTATCACCTTGACTTTACCAAGATGAAGAAATGAGATCTGGGTGCATGGAAAAGAAAGCCAGACGTTTGCTTTTTGTTGTTGTATCACTATAGCATGTTAGTTTATGGTCCCTTGTCAATTTTTCTTGTTTTGATGCATATGAACACCAAATGCCTTAAATCTCTAAAATGTCATTTTAAAATATACAAGTACAGTACACAAGCTGTCATTTGATAAATGCATTGTGAACATGGAGCCAGGAACAGAACATCTTTCACCATCCCATTTTCCTCACTGCTGATTCTGGGTCCCCCCAGGCAATAAAAGACTGTAAAGATTCCTTAATGGAATACAACTTTAGGTCACAACTTTATTAGCTTAAACAAAGAACATGGAAATTGTCCCCGGATGGATTCACCAAGGCACTAGGCAGCAATGGTACCTAATTCCCCCAAGTGACTGTTTGATGTCTCTTTTAAGATAAAATTGCCTTGTACACAGGGAAATGGACTATCAGTCCTGTCTTACAGTTCTACCCTTGGGAGGGCAGCAGCTATAGTCACTGGCACTTTCTCCAGAGGATTTCAAAACTTAAGAGAAGTGAATTCTGTTTCTTTTTAGGTAGTTGTAAGATTGTGAGAACATAGCAATTTACTGTTCTCTTATAAGTTATTTCTGCTTTTTCTATTTATTTTTCAATTATTCAGTCTTTAATGCACAAAGCAGTCATGTAACATAGCTGTGCATTGGCAAACATGTTCCTTCTTACATTCTTCATGACTTCTATAGAATTTGATTTTTAAATTGATTAATTTATGCCCAGATTCAATGTGCTCAGATTTGTCTCATTTACCAATCAAGCTCTCCTTAGATTCCCAGTGTTGCTATTTTACCAAAGTTTTATGAAAATTTAGAAAGTATTGTCTCCCACTGCTATGTCTTGTTTTATTCTTGTTGTTTTGTTTCATTTTTAAAATATCTTCCTCACTCTTCTACTTGGATGAGGATATTATGGATTCATGGATCATTTTGAGTAGCTACAAGTACACTCTTATCATTTGAGCATAATTAGTGCTTAGAGGAGGTGTTCAGACCAGGAGGAGTAAGATTGTAGACTACTTTTGTGATAAACTAATGATCTTGGGTTTCCTTGGTGGCTCAGATGGTAAAGAATCTACTGCAATGCAGTAGACCTGGGTTCTATCCCTGGGTCAGGAAGATGCCCTGTAGAAGGGAATGGCAACCCACTCCAGTACTCTTGCCTGGAGAATTCTATGGACAGAGTAGCCTGGCAGACTATATAGTCCATGGGGTCACAAGGAGTAGGATACAATTGAGAAACTAACAGAAACAATGATCTTGAAAATGTATCCTAAATCTTGAAATCTAAATATTTTGGGTAATTAAAAACATTAGAGCAGTGAATAATTAAGATTTGCAGTTAAGAAAATGCACTGTTGACATTGCTAATACTGTGTTAGGAAGAACAAGAGAGAGATTATAAAACCAATTAATCCATAAGAGAAGTAGAAAAATGGCCATCACAAGTAGGGACTGAAAGGAGGAAGTTGAGTGGGAAAATGTTGCATAGGTTGGATATACAAAATCCTATTTAAAGAAGTAAGTGAAAAAGTAATAGCTAGCATTAACTCTTGATTCTTAAACTCTTGGGCAGATTTTTTTGCATTTTCATTAAAAAACATGTTTTAGAGGATGAGGTAGATATTTTGATGAAGGAAGGTGATAAATTCTAGTTAGAGGATTTATACTTAATAGTCCTGTGGAACATACAAATCTAAATATTTAGCAAGCAACTAGATATCTCCATGCATTTCATGATAAATTCATTGATGCTTCAACCAACCGTTATATTTCAGATTATCAAAAAGTCACAGTAAAGATTATATAAGATAATACAGCTTGATCCAAACAAAGTGTATGTGTGTCTGTTCTGTATTACACATCAAAAGCATGCATGTGTTTTAGAAAAGCATAATGATTGAAAGTCATAGAAGTCCTCTGATCAGAAAGCCATAATTCTCAAATTTCAGGAGTTTCTGAAGACCTGATGCTGATTATCCCAGCACCTCACTCACAACCATTGGGATGTCCCAGAACAATTGATCAGTTCAGCTCAGTCTCTCAGTGATGTCCGACTCTGCGACCGCATGAACCGCAGCACGCCAGGCCTCCCTGTCCATCACCAACTCCCAGAGTTTACTCAAACTCATCTCCATTGAGTCCGTGATGCCATCCAACCATCTCATCCTCTGTTGTCCTCTTCTCCTCCTGCCTTCAATCTTTCCCAGCATCAGGGTCTTTTCAAATGAGCCAGCTGTTTGCATCAGGTGGCCAAAGTATTGGAGTTTCAGCTTCAACATCAGTCCTTCCAATGAACGCCCAGGACTGATCTCCTTTAGGATGGACTGGTTGGATCTCCTTGCAGTCCAAGGGACCCTCAAGAGTCTTCTCCAACACCACAGGTCAAAGGCATCAATTCTTTGGTGCTCAGTTTTCTTTATAGTCCAACTCTCACATCCATACATGACTACTGGAAAAACCATAGCCTTGACTAGACAGACCTTTTGATATGTAAAATCAAAAGGAAAACGCTACACTGTAGCATGTGATTTATTACCCATGTTTATTAAATTCCTTATTTTCCAAGTATATATATCACACACTAATGGGGTAATTTGTTGCAGACAAAGTATTTTTGTTCTTTTGTTATAAAGAGTCTTTGAATGAATAAAAGGAAGGAAATACACTGTGTTTTTCCACTGGTGCTCTATTTCCTTGGTCTTCCAGATATATCTATTTCTGAATTCATCATTGGTGGCGTACTTGAAGGAAAGAGCTCCCATCTTGTCAGCATGCCTCTTATGAGAAAAATATGTTTAAATTAGACTTGGAAACATTTCTTATGACTTGTTATTTTTATTAATTTCTAAGATTTATGATTGGAATATTAAGCTGGATGTTAATAAAAATTAGATCCTTAACATGTACCTCACTTAAAATATGTAACTCATAAATCAACACAAAAATTCTTGATATTAAAATCATGTTAATATTATAGGAAGCTCCCAGGCGGTGCTAGTGGTAAAGAATCCTCCTGCCATTGCATGAGATGCAAGAAACGTGGGTTTGATCTCAGGGTCAGGAAGAAATGGCAACCTGCTCCAGTATTCCGGCCTGGAAAATTCCATGGGCAGAGGGCCCTGGAAGGCTACAGTCCATGGGTTGCAAAGAGTCAGACACATCTGTGTGACTGAGCACAAAAGAATATAGCAATAACAAATAAACAGTTATTTCTCTTTCTCTCTTACTTGACTTAATGCCTTCAAGGTTCATCTATGTTGTCATAAATGGCAAGGATTCATTATGTAAATAGTATTTTATATAAATAGTATTACATATTACAATTTATTTCTCCATTTTTTCCTCAAGGACACTTAAGTACTTTTCATCTCTTCACTATTGTAAATAGTGTTTTCAGTAAACATGAGTTTGTATATGTCTTTAGTGTTTTTTCTTTCTTTGGGTAAATGCAGTAGAATTGCTAAATCATATGGTATTAATAGTTCTATTTTTTATTTTTTGGAGTAACTTCCATATTGCTTTTTACAGTGGCTGCACCAGATTACATTCCTCAAACAGTGCAAAAGGATTACTTTTCTCCATGTCCTTGCAAGTACTTGTTATTTCTTGTCTTTTTGATAATAGACCTTCTAATGGATGTGAGATGATATCTCATTGTAGTTTCGATTTACATTTTCCTGATAATTAATGATGTTGAGCATCTTATTATGTAACTATTGGTCATCTGTATGTCTTGTTTGCCTACACAGATCTTCTCCTCTTTTATGTTAAAATCAGGTTGCTTGTTGTTTTGCTGTTGAGATGTTTTGAATTTCTTATGTATTTTGGATAGTAGCCCCTTATCAGATATATGATTTGCAAATATTTTCTCCTGTTTAGTAGATTACATTTTAATTTTGTTGATGGTTTCCTTTGCCATACAAAAGCCTTTTAGTTTTATATAGTCCCACTTGTTCATTTTTGCTTTTGTTGCTTTTGCTTTTGGTATAAGATTAAAAAAGTTATTGCCAAGACTTCCATCAAGGAGTTTGCTTGACGTGTGTCTGTGTTCTCCTCTAAGAGTTTTATGGCTTAAGTTCTTACATTCAACCCTTTAATCCATTTTGAGTTAATTTTTGCATGTGGTTTAAGATATGGTCTGTTTTTTTGTTTTTTGTTTTTTTGTTTTTTTTTTGCGTATGACTGTCCAAATTTCCCAACATCAATCTTTTAAGAGACTGTCCTTTTCCCATTGAATATTTTGGCTCCTTTGTCATGGATTAATTGACCATATATCTGTATATCTATATCTGGGCTCTTTATCCTGTTCCGTTTATCTGTGTGTCTGATTTTGTGCCATACTGTTTCCATTACTTTAGCTTTGTTTCAAATTAGGGCTTCTGATGCCTCTAGGTTTTTTTTTTTCCTCTGTCAATATTACTTTGGATATTCAGGATCTTTTGAAGTACCACACGAATTTTAGGATTGTTTCTTCCATTTCTGTGAAAAATGCCATTGGTTTTTTGATAGGGATTGAATTGAACCTATAGATTGCTTTGGGTAGTATGGACATTTTAACAATATTTATTCTTTCTATCCATAGGACTGGAATATCCTCACATTTATTTATGTATTCTTCAATTTCTCTCATTAATGTCCACTTTCATTTCTCCCTAGGTATTTTTTTAAATTATTTTTTAATTACTTCTTTGACCCATTAATTGTTCAGTAGCATGTTAATTTCCACATATTTGTGAATTTTCTAGTTTTCTTCATGCAGTTAAGTTTTTGTTCATACCAGTGTGGTTGGAAATTATACTTGGTTTCAATCTTCTTAAATTTGTTTAGAATTTTAATTTGTGGCCTACCATGTGATCTATCCTGGAAAATGTTTTATGTGCATTAAAGAATTTGTATTCTGCTGCTTTTAGATGGAATGCCGTTTAAGTTTCTAAGTTATCTGGTCTAATATGTTATTTCAGGCCTGTGTTTCCTTATTGATTTTCTATCTGCATGATGTATCCATTGATATATATAAGGTATTAAGGTCACCTACTCCTCTTGTGTTGCTATTTATGTCTCCCTTTTGGTCTGTTGATATTTGCTTTATGTGTGTAGGTACTCTAATGTTGGACAAGTAAAAATTTACAAATTTTATGGCCTTTTCTTGGACTAACACCTCTATCATTATGTAACACTCATCCTTATCTCTTGTTACATTTTTGTTTTAAAGCCTGTTTTTTCTGATATAAACATAGCTACTCCAGCTTCTTTTGATTTACATTTATGTGGAATATCTTTTTTTCATCTCTTTATTTTCAGTTTACATGGGTCCTTACATCTAAAGTGAGTCTCTTGTAGGCAACATATAAATGTGTCTTATTGTTTTAATCCATTCAACTATTCCATGTCTTTTGATTGGAGAGTTCAAGCCACTTACTTTTAAGGTAATTATTAGTAGGTATATACTTTATTTTCATTTTGCTAATTATTTTCTGGCTGTTTTATAATTACTCTGTGGTCTTCCCTATCCTCTTGCTCTCTGATGGTCTGATGACTTTCTTTGGTGGTATGCTTATATTTCTTTCTTTTCGTCCTTTGTGCATTTACTACAGATTTTTACTTTGTAGTTACCATAAGGCTTTCATATAATTACTTATATCTATAGCAGTCTATTTATGTTAATAACAACATGATTTTGATCACTTCTAAGGCTCAACATTTTTCTACCCTTTTATTTTTTAAACTCAGTGTCATGTTTTACATCTTTATGTGTGTATATCCTTTATTAATTTTTGTAATGACAGCTATATTTTACTACTTTTTCTTTTAAAGCTTTCATTCTCATTTCATAAGTGATTAATCCATTGCTTTTAATATATGTTTTCCTTTTTAGTGAAATTTACTCTTTCCTGTATTATAAGTAATTAGTAACAAAAAATATTTTCCTTATATTTTTAAAAGCATTTTCCATAATTTAAAAAATTGTAAAAATGCAAAAGTCTATTAAACTAGGTGAGTACATTTCTGAAATTTATGGTCCTCTTCATATCCTGTGGATAAAAAAGATTCATATAAATTGCCTTTCAAATATTACATTAAAATGTTAAAGAACATAACACTTTTTATATTCTTACAGGTATATTATAAAATGTAAGATATTTTTATTTTAAATGTAAACGACTTCTTTTTCCCCATTTCAAGATTTTGTTTTTGATGAACTCTTGAAAATGTTTGACAGACATGCTTGGTAAGTTTTTGCAGTGTGTAAACAGCCCCTCACTTTGTGGCTATTTTCTTTTCAAATGCATAATGGTCTATAACTCAAAAACCAAGCAGAAATGAGATGTATCTGGTTACATTCAATGCCACAGTGCAAATGGATTCTAAATAAAAATTTCATCAAATGGGGGCAATTCATGTTATGTTTTACTACATGAGTAATTATACATAATGCAGATCCCATTTATTTTACAATTTCTACTTTTTAAACATTTAAAGGGCTTCTCTTTGGATGGTTGCTAAAATGTGAAGTGAGTCAGTCAAGCTTAATTTAAAAGTATAGCTCAATAAAGTCTATTAATCATTATAGGTGAGGAAAACATGGTGAGATATAAATATCTTTGGTATAAATACCAGAATAGCTTTTTATGTATCTATAATAGTGAAAGAGAGAAGTTTATAGATCAGAATGTGACTCTGATTGTGTTCATCCTTTTCTTGCTAAGTATGAGGGACCCACTGGTGAGCAATAACAATGAAAATGTCACACTTCCTGCTTTCTTGTACCTTATAATTCACTGAGAGAGACAGATTTACTAAAAATAATAATAGTTATAATAATGTGTTTCTCAAACAGATTTGATACCAGGGCTCTAATAGAAAGGAGTAGCATATTACAGTATCTCAAAATGGTCAAAGGTGTTGTTATAAAAAGACTTTTTTGAGCAAGGAATTCTTATCCAGCTAAGGCAGGTGAAAAGCAGGTTCAATGGCATCTTAGATCCAGGGAAATATTCAAAGGCTATATTAGGAAGAGTAAGGGTTCAGGACTGGAAGAGGTGACACAGATTAATATTTTCAAAATAAAGTGGTTCATCATGTCTGACTCTTTGCAACCCCATGGACTCTACAGTCCATGGAATTCTCTAGGCCAGAATACTGGAGTGGGTAGCCTTTCCCTTCTCCAGGGGATCTTTCCAATCCAGGGATCAAACACAGACAAACACAAACAAATTCACCTGCCTTGCAGGTGGATTCTTTAGCAACTGAGCCACAACGGAAGCCCTCAAAATATTATTAATAGATTACATATTATGTACCTGCACATGTATGTATATATGTGTATGTGTGTATCCTTACTTTATTTTTTACTTAATAACTGAATATTGCAAATGTAATATATTTCAGAACTACACAGTTATTTGAATATATAGCAGTTTCCTCTTTGAAAATTTTTATAATTTAGGAGATAAACATAGTTAAACATCATAGAATTAAATCAGCATATTTAGTGTACCTTGCATTAGGAGAAAAACACTTTCTAAAGATAGACTTTAAGACAGTATTTTTATTCCAATCTGTGAACATGAAATTAATTTGCTTGTGAGGGAGGACTTTTTCTTCTTAAATTATATGGATATTAGTGAACCAGAATATTTTTTTCTTTATACTTGTGCAGTCCTTCAGTTCAGTTCAGTTGCACAGTAGAGTCCGATTTTTCTGACCCCATGGACTGCACCATGCCAGGTGTCCCTGTCCATCACCAATTCCCAGAGCTTGTTCAAACTCCTGTCCATAAAGTCGGTGATGCCATCCAATCATCTCATCCTCTGTTATCCCCTTCTCCTCCTGCCTTCAGTCATCATCAGGGTCTTTTCCCATAAGTCAGTTCTTTGCATCAGGTGGCCAAAGTATTGGAGTTTCAGCTGCAGCACCAGCCCTTCCAAAGAATATTCAGGACTTATTTCCTTTAGGATTGACTGGTTTGATCTCTTTGCCATCCAAGGGACTCTCTCAAGAGTCTTCTCTACCATCACAGTTCAAATGCATCAATTCTTCGGTGCTCAGCTTTCTTTATGGCCCAACTCTGACATCCTTACATGACTACTGGAAAAACAATAGCTTTTACTAGACAGACCTTTGTTGGCAAAGTATTGTCTCTTCTTTTTAGTATGCTCTCTAGGCTTGTCATAGCTTTTCTTCCAAGGAGCAAGTGTCTTTTAATTTCATGGCTTAATTTAAAAGTATAGCTTTTTTTTTTCATTTATTTTTATTAGTTGGAGGCTAATTACTTTACAATGTTGTAGTGGTTTTTGCCATACATTGACATGAATCAGCCATGGATTTACATGTGCTCCCCATCCTGAAAAAAGCTATATAAAAGCTTATTAAAAAAAGCTTATAAAAGCTATATAAAAGTATAGCTTTTAAAGTATGGCTACAGTCACCATCAGCAGTGATTTTGGAGCCCCCAAAAATAAAGTCTGTCACTGTTTCCATTGTTTCTCCATCTATTTACCATGAAGTGATGGGACCAGATGCCATGATCTTAGTTTTCTGAAGGTTGAGTTTTAGCCAACTTTTTCACTCTTCTCTTTCACTTTCATCAAGAGGTTCTTTAATTCTTCTTTGCTTTCTGCCCTAAGGGTATTGTCATCTGCATATCTGAGGTTATCGATACTTCTCCCAGCAATCTTGATTCCAGCTTGTGCTTCATCCTGCATTTCACATGATGTACTCTACATATAAATTAAATAATCAGGGTGACAATACACAGCCTTGATGTAATCCTTTCCTGATTTGGAACCAGTCATTTGTTCCATGTCCAGTTCTAACTGCTGCTTCTTGACCTGCACACAGATTTCTCAGGAGACAGATAAGGTGGTCTGATATTCCAATCTGTTTAAGAATTTTCCACAGTTTGCTGTGATCCACACAGTCAAAGACTGTGGCATAGTCAATAAAGCAGAAGTAAATGTTTTCCTAGAATTCTCTTGCTTTTCCTATAATGCAGCAGATGTTGGCAATTTGACCTCTGGTTCCTCTGCCTTTTCTAAATCCAGTTTGAACATCTGGAAATTCTTGTTTCATGTATTATTGAAGCTTTGCTTGGAGAATTTTAAACATTACCTTACTAGCAAGTGAGATGAATGCAATTGTGCAGTAGTTTGAACATTCTTTGACATAAACTTTCTTTGGGCTTGGAATGAAAATTGACCTTTTCCAATCATGTGGCCACTGCTGAGTTTTCCAAATTTGCTGGCATATTGAGTGCAGCACTTTCACAACATCATCTTTTAAGATATGAAATAGCTCAGCTGGAATGCCATCATCTCCACCTACTTTGTTTGTAGTGATACTTCCTAAGGCCCACTTGACTTCAGACTCCAGGATGTCTGGCTCTAGGTGAGTAATCACACCATCGTGGTTATCTGTGCCATGAAGACCCTTTTTATATTGTTTTTCTGTGTATTTTTGCCACCTTTTCTTAATATATTCTATTTCTCTTAGGTCCTTACAATTTCTGTTCTTTATTGTGCCCATATTTGCATGAAATGTTTCCTTGGATTCTCTCTTTTCTTGAAGAGGTCTCTAGTCTTTCCCATTCTATTTTCCTCTATTTCTTTGCACTGATCACTGAGGAAATCTTTCTTATGTCTTCTTTTTATTCTTTGGAACTCTGCATTCAGATGGATTTATCTTTCCTTTTTTCCTTTGCCTTTTGCTTCTCTTTTTTTCTCAGCTATTTATAAGGCCTTCTCAAACAACCATTTTGCCTTTTTGCATTCTTTTTCTTGGGGATGGTCTTGATCACTGCCTCCTGTACAATGTCACGAACCTCTGTCCATAGTTTTTTAGGCACTCTGTCTATCAGATCTAATCCCTTTAATCTATTGGTCACTTCCACTGTATAATCATAAGGGATTTGATTTAGGTCATACTTGAATGGTCTAGTGGTTTTCCCCATTTTCTTCATTTTAAATATGAATTTTGCAATAAAGAATTTATTATCTGAGCCACAGTCTGCTCCCATTCTTGTTTTTGCTGACTGTATAGAACTTCTCCATTTCAGCTGCAAAGATATAATCAATCTGATTTCTGTGTTGACCATCTGGTGATGTCTACGTGTAGACATCTTGTGTTGTTGAAGGAGAGTGTTTCCTATGACGTGCGTTCTCTTGGCAGAACTTGTCAGCCTTTGCACTGGTTCATTTTGTACTTCAAGGCCAAACTTGCCTGTTACTCCAGATATTTCTTGACTTCCTACTTTGGCATTCCAGTCCCCTATGATGAAAAGGACTTCTTATTTTGGTGTTAGTTCTAGAAGGTCTTGTAGGTCATCATAGAACTGTTCAACTTTAGCTTCTTTGGCATTAGAGGTTGTCGCACAGACTTGGATTACTGTGATATTGCATGGTTTCCCTAAATGAACAGAGTTCATTCTGTCATTTTGTGTGTGTGTATGTGTTGACAGTCCATAAATAAAATAAAAATTATTGCATTTCCACGGCTTCCTTCTTAGTTAATTCTTAAAACTGCAAACAAAGAAGCAAATAGGGTAATTGTGAGATTGCTTTTTATTAATTGACTTTCTCCAAAATGAGAGTTTTATTTTTATTTTTAATAGGTTCTTGAAACTTTATTAATTGGCACTTGGAGTCCCAGTTTGAAACTTATGAACTGAAGAAATTCAGAAAAACCTATAAAAGGCATTATATCATCAAAACCTGCTGATATTGTTTATCCTTGTATTCTTTCACACCAAATTCATGTTTTCACTTGGAAACAATATTAAAACTAATCTGTTGAAGAATGAGAAATGGAACTACCTAAGAAACAATTAAGTCCCAACCATCAAACTTTCAGACTTTTTTAACTGTATATTCTTTTTACTTAATCTTAGCAAGTATACATGAAATCTTGTTCATATAATTTGTCCTACTTACAAAATTTCAATTTACTTAAGAAAGTATTCTGTTAATCTGTCTAAATATCTTTAAACTATTAAATACTAAGTCAGTTTCTACAGCAAATGTCTTAAGTATTCAATCTGAAAGTGGTTAATGTGTTTGATGGAGTATAGAATTAGTTTTATTAAACTATAGAAAAGTAAATGATCTAGTTTATTATAAGTGAGATATATAAGACTATAATATTGCTTCATGGGACTAGATAATTTTATATAATGTTAAATGTGAAAAGTCTTGTATATTTTTACATAGAAGTTAGTAGCCCCCACACATATAGCTTCTTAAATCAATATGTAGGCACAATATATATACCTCCATACTAACATATTTTAATTTTTCATGACTTTTGTGAAATACATATATTTGTGTAGATTCCACTCTAGTTTTAATATAAAATATTAATCTCTGTCCTGAAAGTTTACTCACATGTTTTGCAGTCTTCCTACGGTCCCCTGACCATTCACTCCAGGCGTGAATAATTAGTTTGCATGTTCTAGATGTTCTTACAATTTGTGTGTGTGTGTGTTAGTCACTTGATCATGTCCGGCTCTTTGTGACCCCATGGACAGTAGCCTGCCAGGCTCCTCTGTCCATGGAATTCTGTACACAAGAATACTGTGGTGGGTTGTCATTCCCTTCTCCAGGGGATCTTCCTGACCCAGGAATCGAACCCCAGTCTGCTGCATTGCAGGCAGATTCTTTACCATCTGAGCCACCAGGGAAGACTTTAATCAGATAATATTTACTAGTTTGTGTTCATTATCTTTTACTGAATACAATATATGTGAAATTCATTCTCTTTGTTGAATAAATCAGTAGTTTGTTCCTTTTTATGATGGAGTAATAGTCTACTGCATGAAAATATCAAAATAAAAGTGTCTATTCACTCTTCACTATCTATCTAATCTAATATCTATTCACTAGATTTTCTTGCCTGGCAAATCCCATGAATGGAGGAGCCTGAAGTGCTACAGTCCATAGTTTGAAAAGAGTGGGACATGACTTCAGTTTCACTTCCATTTTCTTTCATTCACTTTTAATGGTATATGATAGTATGTGCATGCACATGATACATACACATGCACACACACTTTGGACACATCATCTCATAAGTGAATATATAAATGTTCTGATTTTTCTTTTTGTCCCAGTTAGTGTCATTGTGTGAAAATTCCTTTTCCCGAAAGAAAATTTACTTCAAAATAATACTGATCAACATATATTCTACTGCAATGACGTGATTTTATTTAGACCAATTTTATTTCCTTTGAATTTAATTAACTAGATTTCTTACGCATCTAAACTACACCTGCCTGTTATTCCCGATATCTTATACTATTTTTGTTTCTTCCCTGCAGAGTGCATAATCTCAGTAAAACAATTTGTATTCAGAAAATCCAACATTATCACCATATTCTCTTATTATCTATTTTATTTAATAGTTAAACAAAAATAATGTAAAAGTTACATCAATTTTTCAGTGCTCAGCCTTGTTTATGGTTCAACTCTCACATCCATACTTGATTACTGGAAAGATATAATCTTATTATACTGATCTTTGTTGGCAAAATAATGTGTCTGCTTTTTAATATGCTATCTGGTTTTGTCATAGCTTTTCTTCCAAAGAGCAAGTAACTTATATGTTTAGACCTTACTACATTTTTTTTTTTCTTTTTCTTTTTTTTTAAAAATTTTTATTTATTTATTTAGTCATACATTGATATGAATCAGCCATAGATTTACACGTATTCCCCATCCCAATCCCCCCTCCCACCTCCCTCTCCACCCGATTCCTCTGGGTCTTCCCAGTGCACCAGGCCCGAGCACTTGTCTCATGCATCCCACCTGGGCTGGTGATCTGTTTCACCATAAACAGTATACATGCTGTTCTTTTGAAATATCCCACCCTCACATTCTCCCACAGAGTTCAAAAGTCTGTTCTGTATTTCTGTGTCTCTTTTTCCATTTTGCATATAGGGTTATCGTTACCATCTTTCTAAATTCCATATATATGTGTTAGTATGCTGTAATGTTCTTTATCTTTCTGGCTTACTTCACTCTGTATAAGGGGCTCCAGTTTCATCCATCTCATTAGGACTGATTCAAATGAATTCTTTTTAACGGCTGAGTAATATTCCATGGTGTATATGTACCACAGCTTCCTTATCCATTCATCTGCTGATGGGCATCTAGGTTGCTTCCATGTCCTGGCTATTATAAACAGTGCTGCGATGAACATTGGGGTGCACGTGTCTCTTTCAGATCTGGTTTCCTCGTGTGTATGCCCAGAAGTGGGATTGCTGGGTCATATGGCAGGTCTATTTCCAGTTTTTTAAGAAATCTCCACACTGTTTTCCATAGTGGCTGTACTAGTTTGCATTCCCACCAACAGTGTAAGAGGGTTCCCTTTTCTCCACACCCTCTCCAGCATTTATTGCTTGTAGACTTTTGGATAGCAGCCATCCTGATTGGTGAGTAATGGTACCTCATTGTGGTTTTGATTTGCATTTCTCTGATAATGAGTGATGTTGAGCATCTTTTCATGTGTTTGTTAGCCATCTGTATGTCTTCTTTGGAGAAATGTCTGTTTAGTTCTTTGGCCCATTTTTTGATTGGGTCATTTATTTTTCTGGAATTGAGCTTCAGGAGTTGCTTGTATATTTTTGAGATTAATCCTTTGTCTGTTTCTTCATTTGCTATTATTTTCTCCCAATCTGAGGGCTGTCTTTTCACCTTACTTATAGTTTCCTTTGTAGTGCAAAAGCTTTTAAGTTTCATTAGGTCCCCATTTGTTTAGTTTTGCTTTTATTTCCAATATTCTGGGAGGTGGGTCATAGAGGATCTTGCTGTGATTTATGTCGGAGAGTGTTTTGCCTATGTTCTCCTCTAGGAGTTTTATAGTTTCTGGTCTTACATTTAGATCTTTAATCCGGAGAAACATACCGTGTTCATGGATTGGAAGAATCAATATTGTCCAAATGGCTATTCTACCTAAAGCAATGTATAGATTCAATGCAATCCCTATCAAGTTACCAAAGGTATTTTTCACAGAACTAGACCAAAGAATTTCACAATTTGTATGGAAATACAAAAAACCTCGAATAGCCAAAGTAATCTTGAGAAAGAAGAATGGAACTGGAGGAATCAACCTGCCTGACTTCAGACTCTACTACAAAGCCACAGTCATCAAGACAGTATGGTACTGGCACAAAGACAGAAATATAGATCAATGGAACAGAATAGAAAGCCCAGAGATAAATCCACGGACCTATGGACACCTTATCTTTGGCAAAGGAGGCAAGGATATACAATGGAAAAAAGACAACCTCTTTAACAAGTGGTGCTGGGATAACTGGTCAACCACTTGTAAAAGAATGAAACTAGAACATTTTCTAACACCATACACAAAAATAGACCTTACTATATTTATATTCTGTTGTGGGATTATAGGGAGAAGGCAATGACAACCCACTCCAGTACTCTTGCCTGGGAAATCCCATGGCCGGAGGAGCCTGGTAGGCTGTGGTCCATGGGGTTGCTAAGAGTCGGACACGACTGAGCGACTTCACTTTCACTTTTCACTTTCATGCATTGGAGAAGGAAATGGTAACCCGCTTCAGTGTCCTTGCCTGGAGAATCCCAGGGACGGGGAGCCTGGTGGGCTGCCGTCTATGGGGTCGCACAGAGTTGCACACGACTGAAGCGACTTAGCAGCAGCAGCAGTGGGATTATAGTAACATATTTTTCTCATTACTTCTAATTTGAATCTAAAAGATTTTTTTTATCAACAAACAAAGTTTATTTTTATGAAAAACTGGAGAAGGAAATGGCAACCCACTCCAATATACTTGCCTGGGAAATCCCAAAGATTTGGAATTTGGCCTCAAGTCCATGGAGTCACAGAGAATCTGATACAACTTAGCTCTATTTAGCAGCATTATGAAAATATTTATTACTGAAAAAAGTAGTGGCCCTGTAAAAAAAAAGAAAATACCATCTTAAGTCACTAAAACTATGTTTCTTAAAGGAACATTAATGTAAACATTAAATTCAAATGAATTTGCTTTTCTCAAATTTTATCAATTGTATAACATATGTGCTTAATTATCACAGTATACTTTCTATACATACTGCCTATAAAACAAAATTTATTGATGGCAATTTTTTATTAAGAAATATTTGAATGCAAAAAATAATGATAATAAAACTTCAGTTCATTAGTTCTAAGTAAACTGTAAACAAAATTATATTATAAACTATAATACTGTATATAATAAATGGGGAATCTGTATAAATTCCACATTTCTAACATAATATTTTATTTCAATTTAGATTGTCTATGACATGGTCTAATTAAGTAGCTACAATAAAATTAAAATCCTTTATATAATATTTTCAATAATGTGAAATATATTTTAAAATAAAGCATTTTAAAAGATTTAAGTATCACAAAACTCTCATATTAATAGACATAGAGACTTTAAATCACCTTTTGAATTTCTTACTGATCTTGTCACTATTTTTAAGATAAAAGTATAAGAACTGTCATATTGGATTTTTCAAGGAACATATTCCATCTATCAGAAGTTATTTCCTGAGACAGTTGGGACAGTGCCATCCAAAATATCTACTCTCTCTTCGACGATAATACTTATTTTAGTTTGCTTCCAAAAGAATTTCAGTTGGCTACCATTCAAATTGCAATTAAAGGAAAATCTAGATTTACATCTGACATAGACAAAAAAAAACAAGATTTAGGGGACAAATTATTTTAGTGAAATTTAATTATATTAGGCAATTCATAGATAGTCTTTTAATCTCTGGCAGCCAACTAACTAGAATTTTTCTCATTTTTAAACTTACAAAATAAGAAAATAACTTTTTTAATCCACTTGACAAAATTTTATATTTTTCAAATATTAATTATGCAGAGTATAACTTAAGTCTGTGAAGCTAATATATATTTTCAGATTCTACTTGCTGATAAAATGTGTCAGTTAATGATTTTTATGTATTTAATAGATAATTTTTGCAATCTACCTGTTTTTTTATTGTGAGAATTCTATATTGAAACAAGCTTTAAAATATTATAAACCAGTTGTATACCTGGAGAATTATATCATATGTTTGCTTAACTCAGAAGTCTAAAGTTTAATAACAGAAAATTTTTTTCCAAGCATCAAGCCTGCAGATTCTTTTCACAAAGTGTTGGTTCCAAGTTTACCTGTTAACTATTGGCTATCCACTCCAGTAATTCTTGCCTGGCAAATTCCATGGACAGAGGAGTCTAGTGGGCTGTAGTCTATGGTGTCACCAAGAGTCAGACATGACTGAGTGACTAACACACACACACACATGATTAGAGAGAGGTTATTTCATTGATGTTAACTTGAATATTTTATCATTTGACACAGACATTTCTTTGTGAGGTGATTAAGGTGAGGAATTTATGTGCATCAGTGATGCTGTGAAATGCTAAGATGGGCCTCCTGTTGTAGTTAGTAGTCAACTAACTGTGATCCATCTGGCAATTCATGAGTAGTGAACTGAATTTAAAAAGAAAACTGTTAGTATACCATTGAGAGCACCTTGAAGCATCTAGTCACTTTAATATCAGTCTTGCATGGACAGTCACTTTCTATCCTCCGTCCTCTCCTAAAGAACTAAATTGATTCTCTGAAGCACTGAAAAGATTTCCATGGGAATGAACCTTTTTTTACTAGATGGAATGGAATCCAGTTTGGGTGGACAAATGACTATAAATTTTACTAGATGCTCCTGAAAAACTTACATGACACAATAAGATATAAATTATCTTTAATGGTAGCCTCAATTTGTAGGAGTAAGTTAGGAGGTAAAGAAGCAAATATGTAGTTATTCTGCTAGAATAAAACTGCTACAAAGTATGTTTTACAATCTTCAGAGTACGTCGACAGGAAAAAGTGCTATATTTCATACATTTTTGAAAGCTACTTTCAAAATGAAAAAGGACTATAGCGTGTATTTGGTTTTAAAAGTTGAGAGGTGAAAAACCAGATTTTCCTTTAGAGGTATAGCACCACCTATTTATATACCTGCATATTCATGTATGCAAATTATTGACAAGTAAACTTGTATTCCTCTTAATGGTTAGTGTAAAGCTCATAACCCCTTTTGTTTAAATTTGGGGGCTCATATTAATCTAAAATATTTTACTGTGCTATACTTTTTTAAAATTTAGAAAAACATCATCTGATTATTCAATTAATTGCTCTTTCTCTGAATGGAACTGACTACTGGTTATGCATGGGTTTCAACTAAGGGAGATATTGATGTTGTATTTGAAGCATTAATTTTTGAGTAATTTAAATTTCCACTCAAATTCCATTGCAATCACATTAGTGTTGCTTGATAATGTCTTAGCAATTCTGAATCTCAAGCCTCAACTGAACCTATTGAATCAAAGTCTGGACTTTGATAGGTGTTTTGAATGCATGTTATTAAGATTTGAAGTACACATGTTTGGTAGCCTCTAGTTAGCCTAATAACTGCTATCCAAAGAAAAAGAATATCTTCACATATCTTCATATGTGAAGTTGCCGTGACCAAAACACTAACCACCCACCATGCCAGCAAACAGACACTGATGGGGATGGGAAGAATCCGCTCTGGAAACATTTTGCTTCCCAGTGATAACATCCTATCAGTTTCAGATTCCTGAATAATTCCATGAACAAAAGTGGAATCTATTGATATCTCATTGTAGAAGTCAATAACTCTTTCTAAACTTTTGACACTGACAGCTACACTTGACTGGAGAGAAACCTCAGTTTTTTAATCTTACATATAGAAAAATAACTAGCTTTGGGGATACAATGTCAATCAAGAATTCATTATACTCTTAAGGCTTTTAAGCAGCCACTGTCATTTCAGTGACCTATCAATTAATCAAAGTATACTGGGCTATGCCAATTAATTATGCAATTTGTCCCTCTCTGTTATCCACATCATAATCATTGCATCCATTCCTTCAGTCCATAAGAAATTATTGAGAGTCTATCACAAACTGGTACTTTAGCTAGTGGGGGGTCCTACTACCCAGAGAGCTCCTATTTTGGTAATCATTGACACAGTAGGACTTTACTGTGTGCTTAAAAACAAGTAGACTTATATGGCTCCTTTAGGATTCAACCCTATTTTAAGTCTGTACAGTACAGATGATCAGTAGGAAAAATATAATTAGAACTTAATTTAGAAAAATGTCAAGTTCTTTCCAGAAGTTATTATACCATCTTACTTAAATGCTCATTTTTACTGCATATTTCTATCAGTAAAACAAATACTTTTTCTTTGTATTGTGACCACAGATTCTAGTAAAATTAGTTAATGCAGATAACATGTAGGTTGTTTAATCTTTACAGGGGTTTTGACCTAAATATTGGATCTAGTTATTTTCTTTTTTTAATTTTGAGACTAGAAGTCAATAAATTAGTTAATCATACTCCTGATTCATAGCACATTTTTATCATTCATTTATTTAAGAGTTCACTGTTTTGTTCTATAGTTTTTATCTTTGATCCTAATTCCAAAAAACATCTAATTCTAACTCCTTTAATTAATGTTCTTAAATATGCATGTGTGCACAATACAGGTACATTTCATAATTTTTTGCATTTTTATTTTATCGCATTTTTCAGACATTGAAATTTTTTTGCATTTTTATTGCATTTTATTGCATTTTTCAGACATTGAATTTTTTACAAATTTAATGTTTATGGTAACCCTGAAGAAAGCTGATCTAACAGCACCATTTTTCCAAGAGCATATGCTCACTTCATGTCTCTGCATCACATTTTGGTAATTCTTACAGTATTTCAAACTTTTCCATTGTCATATTGTTACATTTGCTTATCATCAGTGATCTTTGATGATACTATTGTAATTATTTTGCGGCTCCACAAACGATGCCCACATAAGATGGCAAAATTGATTGAGAAATGCAAGTGTTCTGACTGCTTCAGTGACCAATCATTTCTTTCCCTCTCCTTAGACTTCCCTCTTCCCTGAGACACAACAATGATGATATTAGGCCAGTTAATAACCCTAAAGTTGCATCTAAATGATCAAATAAAAAGAAAAGTTACATGTCTCTCACTTTAAATCAAAACCTAGAAATGACTGAGCTTAGTGAAGAAGGCACATCAGAAGATGTGATAGGCTGAACGTTAGACCTTCTGTTCCAGTTAACTAAGTTGTAAAGGCAAAGGGAAGTTTTTGAATGAGCTTTGTAATGCTTTTGAGAAGACATTTTGATATTTTATTCAACTTTTTAATTCATTTCCATTGGAAGCATTAGCCCTAATAATTTGATAATCTTACTCATAGAAATAAAAGTTTTGATCTTAATTCTCCTATATGAACTTACCTTGAAAGAAATTCTATTTACATAAACCTATTATATTTACATGATTAAAAACTTACCTCTGAATGAAACTGGATTCTTACATAATCCAAGACAATATTTGGCTGTACTTTAATTTTCATCTTATACAATAAAGTTTTTATCAGCAGAACCAAAGTGATACTTTAAAGTTTGTTGTTGTTGCTCAGTCACTTAGTTTTGTCTGACTGTTTGTGACCCCATGGACTGCAGCACTCCAGGCTTCCCTGTCCATCAGCAACTACGGCAGTTTGTTCAAACTCATGTCCATTGAGTTGGTGAGGCCATCCAATCATCTCATACGCTGTAGCCCCTTTCTCCTCTTGCCATCCATCTTTCCCAGCATCAGAGTCTTTTCCAGTGAGTTGGATCTTCACATCAGGTACCTAATTATTGGAGCTTCAGTATCAATCCTTCCAATGAATATTTAGGATTGATTTTCTTTAGGATTGACTGGTTTGATCTCCCTGCTGTCCAAGGGACTCTCAAGAGTCTTCTCTAGCACCACGGTTCAAATGCATCAAATTTTCGGCACTCAACCAACTCTTTATGGTTCAACTCTCATATCTGTACATGATGACTGGAAAAGCCATAGCTAAAATTATATTAATAGTTTCATTGAGTTATACTTTGTATACCATGCAAAATTTGGTATTGTATATGCTTTGTATATCATATTGTATACAATCCATACATATATAGTTTATATTGAGTGGTTTTTAGTATATTCATGGTGTTGTACAACCATCACTATAATCAAATTTTAGAACTTTTGATTCACCTCCAAAAAAGAAATTATACTAGCAGGTATCCTGTCCCACCAGTTACCTAGTCCTCAGCAATAATAACACATTTTTTTTCTCTGTAAATTTGTCTATTCTAGACTTTTCATATAAATGGAATTATACAATATGTTATTTTTGTTGATATTTCACTTAACAAATATTTTCTTCTATTCTGTAGGTTATCTTTTCACATTTATACTTATGGTTTCATTTTCACAATAAAAAAAAATTTTTAAAAATTCTGCTCATATCCAGCTTACCTATTTTTTTTCTTGTTACTTGAGTTTTTACTCTTCTAACTAAAAAGGCTTTAATCATGATCATAGAGATCTATTACCTGCTGTTTTTTGTTTTTGTTTTTATTTTCTAATATGTTTTAGTTTTAAACTATGGGGTCACAAAGAGTTGGACATGACTGAGCAACTGAACTGAACTGAACTGATAGTTTTAAATTGTACATTATTGTCTATGATCTATTTCTAGTTTATTATTGTGTGTGATATAACATAGCAGTACTGCTTCACTGATCTGCACAAGAATGTCTGGTGGTTCCATTTCTTGAAAAACCATTTTTTTTTTTCCCAATGAATTGTTTCTGCACTCTTGTAGAAAGTCAAGATGAGGAAGTCTCCCAGTATGGGGAGTGTACTTATGATGAAGTATGAAATTTTGTCAAATCTTTGTACCACATTTATTGAGATGATCTTGTGATTTTTGTCATTCCTTCTATTAAAACTGATGTATTATATGATTGGTTTTATGATGTTAAAGCAATATTACATTCCTGAGATAAAGCCTACTTGGTCATAGTGTCCCATGCATTTTATATATTTGATTCTGTTTATTTCCACATAGTTTGTTGGGGAATTTTACATCTCTATTCCTAAGAAACATTAGGGTGTATTTTTCTTTGATGTCTTTCTCTGCTATGGGGTCAGAGTAATATTAGCCTCATGAAATAAATTGGGAAGTTTTCATTTCCATTTTCTGGAAGAATTTGTGAAGTGGTGTAATTCCATCAATGTCTGATAGCCTTCACCAGTGGAACCATCTGGGTCTGAGTTTTTCTTTGCTTATTGTTTGAAAATTACTAATTAATCTCTTTAGGTTTTACATATATTCAAATTTTCTATTTATTCTTGAATAAGGTGCAGCAGTTTGTGTCATCACAAGATTTTTTTCATTTCAACAATGTTACCTAATATACTGGCAATATTGTTTGTTGTATGAATTTGTAAGTTTTGATGTTTCTATAAACTTGGTAGTGATATCTCCTCTTTCATTCCTGATTTAGTGATGTCTTCCTTTTCATTTCTCTCCATTTTCTTGGTAAATCTAGCTAAACATTTGTCAATTTCTTTTTTTCAAAGAACCACTTTTTGAGGATTTTGTTTGATTTATCTACTTCCTATTCACTTAATTCTGCATTAATCTTTGCTTTCCTCATATCTGTCTGGTTTAACATTTTTCTTCCTTACAAACTCTTGTTTTAGAAAACATAACAGTCTGTAATTATTTTATTCTTGCAACTTTGAGCTTATTTTCTTCTTTTTCATTCATTCAGCCCCATTAGATTGTAAGCTCCATAAAGACAAGGACCATGCATGACTTTTTCTCTATTTTTTTTTTTTTTCATCATTTCAGTGAGGGGGAAATTCATAATTCTAAGGAACAGACTGGCCTAAAAGATTTCATCACCCTTTTCTTATGACAAATGTAATACTAGGCAGTATTTGTTAATTAATCTGCTTCTCTAATGGTTTGTGGCCTTAAGATCTCATTTCTACCTGGCAAATAAAAGCTGGCAAAAAGAATATGTTACCTATGCCTTGCAGTTCAGCTCCCACAGTCAAAATGGGGAGAAGTTCAGACTCTTCCATTACACAGTTCAAAAACTGTGTCTTTGATAACACAGTCATAACTCTCTTAACTCACTGGGGACATTCTTGGGCAAGTGTCTTATTTTTCTAAGATGAAGACCTAGCAATAAGTTAGCAGAATTTCTTTTAAAAAAATGAAACAATAAAAAAAGTACTTTATCAAGAAATTTTCAGGCATTTCATACCTTCTTTCTGCTCTATAACTATTTTCTCTTTTTTTAAACTTCTTTATAACTATTATGTAGTTTATTGACTGGATAAAAAAAAATCATCATTTTCTTGTTTACTTTTCTTGTAAGTTGACAAGAGGCAAAGTTTATTGGCCCTCTCTGCTTCACTTTAAGAGGAAAAGTTATTACCTGTGGTTGTTGGAATATTCAGGGGTACTGTTGAGGAGGAGAAGACCTCATAGTATAGGCATTTAGTAAATACTTGTTTAATGAGTAAATAACTGAGAACCATTTAGAACTCTGTAATAAGAAACAAATAATGACCTTTGCAAAATCCTTTTGCATGTCTAGATTTATGTTTTTCTCCTTAAAATAGATTGGGTCATGTAATAGTAATATCACAATTATTTGCTTGTCAAAAATTGCTTTCAGTGATTTTTCCTTCTAATTTAAAAACATAAAACTGTAAAAACATGCTGTACTGAGGACAACACATGAAGAACTTTTATAAAATGATACATTGATAAAAAAGGAAGATAGAACTTAAGCATATGAGCTATCATCCATTCAGTCTGCAGAAAAGGTTGAGTGCAACTGAACCCAAAGCTGAGGAAGCAGTTAGCTCCTCTCTGTTACTTTTCCTTCCTTTGAACTATAATTATTATGAAACATTTTCTGTCAGTTGACAACAGAATCAAATTAAACTTGAAACCATCATGAAAAAATTATTTTATATAATATGTATGTGTGTATGTATATGTGTGTGTGTGTATATATATATATATAATTATCTTAAGGCTACATATGCATTTTAAAAATTACCTTGAAGAAAGAAGTGTTGAGAGTTATATTACCCGCTCAGGTAGTTGTAATCATTTCCTTTTGCCAGTTTAAAACTTCTGAAGTCTTCCCGTTGTCTACAGAACAAAGATCTATATTATCAGGACGTACAGTCCTTCCGAGCCTTAGAGCAGGGTCGTCCCCAATTTTGTTTTCTGAGTATATCTTCACAAACTCTCTGGCAACTCTGAACAACTTGCTGTTCCCAGCACACTCCAGGAATTTTCAACTCCATGTCATAATTTCTTGTGACAAATGTTCTCTCTCTGAGTTGGAGTCTCTTCATTCTTTAGAGTTCTGTTTAATGCCATCTCCTCTTCATCCTTTCCTTATTTTCTTTCCTTGTTGAGTTAAGTGAGTGATTATTCTCTCACTTGTGGTCTAATAACAGTTATGCCGCAGTATTATAGCCATCTTTTGGGACTGTCTCTTACTCTACTAGTTTGCTGAGGAGGGAACAATTTGGTTTTATGTTTCCATTCCACACCTTCATTTGGTCTCACACACAGCAGGTACCTGAGGATTTTTTTGGTATTAAATTGAATTGCATACCTTCAGGCTTGTATATTAATGGTCAGGGCTTCAAAGCTGAGATAGCCAGGTATGGTTTTAAATCTTTTTTTTTTTTTTTTTATTAGTTGGAGGCTAATTACTTCACAACATTTCAGTGGGTTTTGTCATACATTGATATGAATCAGCCATAGAGTTACATGCTGCAACTCAGTACCTCTGAAATTTGGAAGAGCTGCTTAATCTCTTTGGGCCTCCCTCCCCTATTCTATAAATTAAGATTAAGAATATCAATCTTGTAGAATTTTCATAAGGAAAAATTCAGAAATGCCTAGCATGGCTCTTAGCACCCTATAGTTGTTCTTTTTTTTTTTTTAATTTAATTTATTTATTTATTTTACTTTACAACATTGTATTGTAGTTGTTCTTTACAATGGAATTATTTAGTAACAGTGAAATATCTCCTAAAGAAAGAGAACAAGGCTAGACAATGATTGACAGTGTGGAAGAGCCTGCACTTCCTGGGATGCCTGGTACTGAACACAAGGAGCTTCTTAACCAAAAGTAGCCACCCAGGCCTGAAATCCACCCATGTTCACAACGCTGGGAGAGTTGCTTGTGCACACGTGTAGTCACAGACACTGGGAGTGACTCATGGCCGGAGGGATGCAGAGTCAGTACTTTAGAGAGAAAAGTAACGTGGAGTTGATTGATAGTGGGACTTCATGATTAAAACCAGTGACTACATACATTGAATCTACAGAACTATTAGACAGAGTCCTCAAAGTAAGATTTGATAAACTCATTGTTTATAAATTATTTAAGTATAAATATATGATAGAATTGTATTATTAAAATCAATGTGAGTTTTGATCTTAGAATGGAACAGTTTTTTACCTATAGGTTTTGAAACACAGCTGCTGCTTCTTACCTTGGAGGAGGGGTATCTCCTCACGGCCAGCCCTCCTGACGTTGAACTTGGAGTAGCTCCTCTGGGCCCTCCAAAATTCTGAAAGAGATAGGAATACCAGACCACCTGACCTGCCTCTTGAGAAACCTATATGAAGGTCAAGAAGCAACAGTTAGAACTGGACATGGAACAACAGACTGGTTCCAAATAGGAAAAGGAGTACGTCAAGGCTGTATATTGTCACCCTGCTTATTTAACTTATATGCAGAGTACATCATGAGAAACGCTGGGCTGGAAGAAGCACAAACTTGAATCAAGATTGCTGGGAGAAATATCAATAACCTCAGATATGCAGATAACCCCACACTTATGGCAGAAAGTGAAGAGGAACTAAAAATCCTGTTGGTGAAAGTGAAAGAGGAGAGTGAAAAAGTTGGCTTAAAGCTCAACATTCAGAAAACTAAGATCATGGCATCTGGTCTCATCACCTCATGTTTAAAAAAATGGGGAGACAGTGGAAGCAGTGTCAGACTTTATTTTTCTGGGCTCCAAAATCACCGCAGATGGTAATTGCAGCCACGAAATTAAAAGACGCTTACTCCTTGGAAAGAAAGTTATGACTAACCTAGACAGCATATTAAAAAGCAGAGACATTACTTTGCCAACAAAGGTCCATCTAGTCAAGGCTATGGTTTTTCCAGTGGTCATGTATGGATGTGAGAGTTGGACTGTGAAGAAAGCTGAGCGCTAAAGTATTGAACTTTGAACTGTGCCAATTTTGAACTGTGGTGTTGGAGAAGACTCTTGAGAGTCCCTTGCAAGTCCTGGCAAGGAGATCCAACCAGTCCATCCTAAAGGAGATCAGTCCTGGGTGCTCACTGGAAGGACTGATGCTGAAGCTGAAACTCCAATCATTTGGTCACCTCATGTGAAGAGTTGACTCATTGGAAAAGTTTTCCTGATGCTGGGAGGGATTGGGGGCAGGAGGAGAAGGGGATGACAGAGGATGAGATGGTCGGATGGCATTACTGACTCAATGGACATGAGTTTGAGTAAACTCCGGGAGTTGGTGATGGACAGGGAGGCCTGGCGTGCTGCGATTCATGGGGTCGCAAAGTGTCGGACACGACTGAATGGCTGAACTGACTTTGTAACACAGGCTCTCACCATCTCTTGCTTGAGCAATTGTAAGAGTGTGTTAACAAGCTTCTCTATTCCCAATTTCTCTTTTTAATTATCATAAGTAACCAAACAGCTGCCGGGTCCTTCCTGTGCCACAGACTTTGTGATCACACTTTTACTTTCTCTTCATGCTTTCTCTTTTAAGCACTCTGCCTAGTGCTTTAAGTCCTGTTAATAATACCCTGCTTTTGTTCCCTGACCTCATCAAGTTTGTTCAAACCTCTGTGACTATGTACATTGTATCTCTTTTTCTGGGAACATATTCAGACATTTCTTTTCTTGGATAATTGCTACTGCTTCTTTACAGCTCAGTTCACTTGTCACCTTCCCCAGAAGCCTCACTTGACCCTAAAGTACTCCAAAGGGTCCTGTGAAATCTTTACAGAGCATTTACTAGGTTGACACCATCTCTTCATGTGGCCCTCTAGCTCACTAGCTCTTGTATTCCTCTACTCCAGGAACGCTGTTTATCCTTCTTCATAAGCAAATAATCCATCTAGCATACTGCATGGTAAACAATAGGTCAGGCACAGAACTGGGTACTGTGTGTCATGAATAGTATAGCTTCTGAGGTGACATACCTAATTTAGTCTCCAAATTGTAACATATTTTCGAGCCTTGTGCGTTCAGTTGCTCAGTAATGTCTAACACTTTGCAACCCTTTGGACTGTAGCTCTCCAGGCTCCTCTGTCTGTGGAATTATCTAGGCAAGAGTACTGGAGTGGGTTACCATTTCCTCCTCCAAGGGGTCTTCTTCACTCAGGGAGGAACCCATGTTTCCTGTGTCTCCTGCATTGCAGGCAGATTCTTTACCACGGAGCCATCAGTGCTTCCATTTCCAGCCTTAGTCTGACTTATTTTAATACTTGTTATGGTTGCATCAGATATGATAGTTTATTTTCTTTTAGAAATAGTTTTCACGTTTCATATTTACTACCATTCTCATATTTTTTCAGACTTTTATGATTTTTCAGTCTGATAGTCTTGATATTTAAAAAGAGAAGGTTAAAATTGTTTGTGGCACATACTGATATAAGAAGAGATACATTCTTCCTAGTGATTTGTTCCTAAAGACAGAGAGAGACAGACAGAGCAAGGTTAGCAATTATCTACAGAAAGATTTAAATGCTGTAAATTAGAAAAAAAGACAAAAATAGTCTGAAGAAAAATATTATGCACTTTTCATGCAGAATTTACTTGTAAATACTTAATTGTACTTGAATGTCATCTCTGTGTTAAAAAAAAAAGCTGTAGATGAAAGCTCAGATCATATTTTACAAGATATGAAAGCATTTCCACACTTACTACGTGCTTGGAGCATCTGACTCTGCTCTAATCCACAGCAGAGCCTCCACAGTGGCTTTGATCATGACAGGAGTGATTACCCTTAGTGTGATCACTAGGGCCTTTGGGAACCTGCCTGGGGAAGAACAGCAGGAAAAGGCTGCTCACACGGCCCAGTGGGCAGAGGAGCCCGGGCAGCAGGCATTTCTGGAGGCAGGCCTCGGTAATGGAGAAAAAGAACATGCATGGGCACATAGGAGTTTCTCTCTGGGGAGTATTTGCAGGGAGTCAGGGATACTGAAACAGCAGGTAGGAGTTTAAAACAAAAATACTTTTTTATTATTGTCCTAATCCCATTTTTAGCTCTAAAGCACAGTCATTTGGACAATCATGAATTGTGCTGTTTTTGTTTTTATAACTCGTCATCAGCTTCTATCTTTATAACACAACAGTGAAGCCAAGCTTCCTATGTACAAATTTCCTATGTACTGATTTTGCCACCCATTAACTGTCCAACCTCGGGCAGCTTCTTAAATTCTCTGTGCCCCTGTGCCTAAGAAGACCGACCACATTAAGTTGTAAAAATTACATGATGTGAAATACATGAAGTATCCTGAAATGAGGCTGGCATGCAGTACATATTGTAGAAATATTCAGTTATTAGTATTGTCATTACTTATTCTGAAGATATCTCCAGAAAGTTTCTTTTTTTTTGGTAATAGAATTTTTCTTCCAGAAAATCATATCAATGAAGAGAATATTCCAGAATATATAGGTTCATTTCCTCATCAAATATAATTTAGAATATTTTGATATTCTTTCTCTTTGCCTTACTCAAATCTTTTGTCCTAGCATGAGTATGAACCCTATAGATATCTTTATCAAATTGCAGCCATAAATAGCAGCCTGGGATTTTTAAGCAGAGATATCATCTCATTGGTAGAAAAATTTCAATATTAACTAGTGAATTCACTATTTGTTCTTAAAATGCACTTGTATTATATTTTCTAGAAACTGAATATATCAAAAACTTTGTTTGCAAAGTATTTCCTTTATATTGGAAAACTAGAGTATAAGTTTTATCCAGTGATGTGATCAGGTCACCTGGTTATGGGTTTCATGTAGGTTATGTGGTCACTTCCTTCCCTGTTCCTTACATTGTTCAGAGCCTCAGTCACTGAAGAATCATATCTTTCTCATTTCATTATTCAAACTAGCATTCTCATAGTTTTAAGTATATATGTTCACTAAGTAATTCTAGTAGTATTAAATGTTTTACATCATCATATGTTTAAATTTTAGCTAAATTTATATTTTAACAAAATAGACTTTCTCCCTAAAATTTTAATGTCTTTTAAAATATGTATTTCTCATGTTTCTTTTTGCTGGGTTAATTATTTTAGGCGGCTATTGATTTCTCCTAACAGAAAACAATGTCAGGCATGGAAAGAAAGTTCATAGGTAGCTCAGCAAGAGTCAACAAAATGTCAGACTCCCCATCACATGCTATAGGATTGCAGGCCAATTATTCTTACCCTGCTAGTTTTGTTTTCGTCATATGTAAAATGGGGCTAATAGTATTCATCTGAGGATTAATATTGTCAGGCCTGAGATAATTTACACGTAGTGCTCATTTGAAGTAATCAATATGTGTTAGTGTTCTTACCTTCTTCATTGTGTCTTCTCCACCCAAATTTTAGTTCTAAGTTTTTCAAGTTAAAATGCTGCTCTTTGCAAAATGTCCCTTTTCTTTCGGATACCTGAAACATATGATTATTTTCAAATGGGCTTTCCCTGCTGTGCTAACAATGTATCAAACACACAGAATATCACTCCCATTTGGAGTTCAAGACAAAGCAGAATTAACCACAGGTTCAGAGCCTGCAGGCACTAATGGGAGGGACAGCAGGTCTCCATGTATTATTCCTCTTATTATGGAAGCTATGGTTGCATTATGATCTTCGCAAGGCATCTGGGGAACTCCTCCGATGCGACACCTACAGTGTCATGCTTGCTTTTTGAGAAAATATTTTCTAAAAATGCATAAGGCTAAAAGTTTCGGGGACTATTATTTTACCTTATTTTCTTCTCAGCAAGACAATTTCATTTTGTAGCCAGGAAATGAAAAGAAAAGGGGGAAAAGGAGAGAAAACTCTTTGACTTTAGGAAGAAGTAGAGCTAGTCTAAAATTAATTGAAAATCCACCTTTTCCTTTTCATTCCAAAAATCTGCAGTTTATGCCTATCTGTATGCAATATACACACACTCTTAGGTGCTCTTATTTCCTCTTTTCCATGCGGCCATCTTTTAAAGTAATACATAGGTTAACACAAATATATGCAAAACTTCTTAGATCTTCTATTCTCAAAATGCAGTATGAGAAAATACACAAATTTCTCATCTAATTCAAAAGAATTAAATATACCGTCTTGGTCTCTAAATAGCCTTGTTGAATGTTGTTGTGGACACTTCCAGTTCAAGTTATTAGAGGGAAACTGGATATCTGTATTGGTAGTAGAAGCTTCAAGAGCACTTGGAATTTTAAAATGTTTATTATTTCCTTTCAATTTTATTATTACGTAATAAAATCATAGTTCTGACCTTTTTGATCTATTCTATAATGATATGTTTAAAGTAGCTAACAATGAAAACAGAATAAACTGATGTAGAGGAAAACATAATTGGATGAAATTAAGTCTAAATAACAGAAAATATTAAATAACTAATGTCTAGCTCTAGGGAATCTAGATTACAATCTTACAAATTATCCTTCAGAAAATTATAGTATAAGAAGCATTGAATTTTGCACAGGTACTTAGTTAGCAAGAGTTATAAGTATTAATTATATTAGAAAAATAATATGTGCATTTTGGGTATTTCAAGCATAGTTTTTCCATCCACTCAAACAGTGCACACCACCAAAGTCACGATTCAAGTCTATAAACAATAACTGATATGTACAACCTCCAAAAATATAGTTAGTTCATTCATTCACTTATTAAACAACCTTTCTTAAAATCTATTTGTTCTAGTCGTTCTTTAGGCATTGGGGATATAGCAATAAACAGACTATAAATACCTTGCCTTTATAGAATGTATAATAGTGAGAAATTACAACAGATATTTCATGTAATTATAAGTAGTGAGTATATACATATCTATGTGTGTGTGTGTTTCTATTTGCATACATTTGTTTATAATATAGGTAACAGTGTTTTCTGTATATAGTGTCAGGTGTAAATGTCCTCTGAAAACTGCCATGGGGCAATACTTAAGGGGATTTGTTGGATAAATAGCTTTGGTCCCTGATGTTATGAATACAAAACTCCCAGTTTTGTGCTCTCCACTAGGGTCCAGGGTTTCCAACGTGAACAAGCTTCATTTGCCCCTGTAGCAACTTCCCTCAGTCTTTTTTTTTTTTTTTGTATAATAGTGAATATAATCACATATTTTATTACAGAATATTTGCAGATGATCTATTTCCTTCTAATTCATTGAGATTCATGTTTAGCTTATGAATGAGCAGAGCTCACATTGCATTCAATATTTATTCATTCAACCAATATTTTGAACGGTTACTACATGCTGAGCATAATGGGCATAACACTTTCATTCAAAATCCTTAATGATACAGTTTTGCACTGATCTTTTTTTTTTTCAATTATTTTTATTAGTTGGAGGCTAATTACTTTACAGTATTGTAGTGGTTTTTGCCATACATTGATTATCCCTTTTCTTTATCATGGGTCTTTAGAGCAGGTTTCTTGTACATGGTAGCCTGTTTTTTATGCAGTTTTTTTCTTTTAATTGATGTAATTAAAGTGATTTTTTTATACAATTGATGTAATAACTGCCATGTTTGTCTTTGTTTTCTATTTGTTAAATTTATTCTTTGTTTCTCTCTCTTTTGGCCTTTTTTCTGCCTTCTCAAGTTTTTAATTAAGCTATTAAACAATGTATATTATTCGATTTTATCTCTTCCCTTAGTGTATCAATTATACTTCACTTTAATACCTTTTTAGTGGTCTGTCTGGAGCTTATAACATGCATTCTAACTAATCCAAGTCCAGTGTCATATATCACTATACAGGTAGTGTAGATGCCCTTTAGAGAGTATTCCTTTACCCCAGGGCTTTCTTTTTTTTAATTAAAGTTTATTGAAATATGGCTGCTTTACAATGTTGTGTTAGGATCTATTGTACAGAAAAATGCATCAGCTGGGTGTATGCATGTATCCCCTCTGTTTTGGACTTCCTTCCCGTTCCGATCACCACAGATCACTGAGTAGAGTGTCCTGTGCTATAGAGCAGGCTTCCCCGATGGCGCTGCATTGCAGGATTTGATCCCTGGATTGGGAAGATCCCTTAGAGGAGGAAGTGGCGACCCACTCCAGTATTCTTGCCTGAAAAATCCTACGGACAGAGGAGCCTGGCGGGCTAGAGTCCAAAGGGTTGCAAAGAGTCAGACATGACTGAGCTACTGAGCACACATTCTCCTTTCTGACATTGCTGTGACTCATTTTGCTTACTTATATGTTGTAACTACCCAGTTCATTGATGGTATTGTTGTTTTAAACAAAGTTAACTTTTTAGATGTTTGGGTATATCTATCTTACATTAATTTATTCCTTCTCCAGCTTTTCCTATATTCTTTTCTTTCTGAAGAAGAAAAGAATTACTTACAGGCAAGATCCATTGATGATGATTTGGTTAATATATCTGATAAAGGCTAAATCTGACGATTTTCTCTTTGTCTTTCCGTTGTATAAATATGATATGTCTAGGTGTTTGTTGTTGTACTATTTATATCCTTTTAATGTTCTCTGAGCTTCCTAGGTCTGTTATTTGGCATCTCTATTAATAAGGAACTTTTCAGCCAATTTTCTTCAAATATTTCTTCCACTGCGTTCTCTTTTCTCCTTCTGGTATTTAAAAAAAATTTATTATACCTTGTGATATTATCCCATATTTCTTGTACATTCTTCTGTTCTGGCTTCTTCTTTCCTTCCTTCATCCTTAAATTTCAGTTTGTTTAAGATTTTGTTGGCACACATCTTCAATTTCATTTTCCTCAGCTGTACCATGACTATGGATGAGTCCCCTGAAAGTATTCTTCATTTCAGTTAGAATGTTTTTCTTATTTCCAGCATTTTTCTTAATTCCTTCTTGGAATTTCCACTTCTTTGTTTACATAGTCTGTTTACTCTTGCATGTACCCTGTCTCTCCCATGCTGTTAATATAGCCTTCAGTCTCCAGTGCCCAAAGGTGTTCTGTAACTCTTTTCTTCCTGAGTAAACTTTCTCATCCTAAATTTAAAGCGAAAGATAAAAGAAGAAAGAACGGAATAAAGTGTTCCTCTTATAGAAGGATGATAAGGGAAGTCATCTTTGAGGAAAGAACATTTTAGCAGAGATCAGCAAGAAGCGAATGAGTGTTTGATGCAAGTGTCTGGTATGAGAACATTCAAGGGAAAGTAAGTGATAAGTCCAAGGGTCAAAGCGATTGTATAATTAAAGTTTCAAAAACCTTAAGGAAATAAGGGTAGCTAAAGCAAAGTACCTACAGCCATGAAATTAAAAGATGCTTGCTCCTTGGAAGAAAAGCTATGGCCAACCTAGATAGCATATTAAAAAGCAGAGACATTACTTTGCCAACAAATGTCCATCTAGTCAAAGCTATAATTTTCCCAGTAGTCATGTGTGGATGTGAGAGTTGGACTATAAAGAAAGCTGAGCGCCAACGAATTGATGCTTTTGAACTGTGGTGTTAGAGAAGACTCTTGAGAGTCCTTGGACTGCAAGAAGATCCAACCATCCTTTAGGATGGCCTAAAGGAAATCAGTCCTGAATATTCATTGGAAGAACTGATGATGAAGCTGACACTCTAATATTTTGCCCACCTAAGGCGAAGAACTTACTCATTTGAAAAGACCCTGATGCTAGGAAAGATTGAAGGTGGGAAGAGAAGGGGACAACAGAGGATGAGACGGTTGGATGGCATCACTGACTCAATGGACATGAGTATGAGCAAGCTCCAGGACTTTGTGATGGACAGGGAAGCCTGGTGTGCTGCAGTCCATGGGGTCACAAAGAGTCGGACACAACTGGATGACTGAACTGAAGTGAACTGAAAGCAAAGTAAGAGAGAGAGAGAGAGAGAGAGAGAATGATAGAAATTGATGACAAAGACATAGTGCAAGTAACAGGTGCAGTAGGACTTGTGGGTCATTGTAAAAGCATTTATTCTAATAATGATGATGGGCTATTAGAGAGTTTTGAGCTGAAATATGGTATCATCTTATATTATTCTAGAAAATGTGTCTTGTCAGAAAGACATTCATAGGAAATACCAGATAACTGATAATCTTCTCCCAGTTCATCTTAAAATCAAACCCAGGACAAAGGCTTCTATGCAACTAGTTATTTATTTTTTATTTTAACTTTTCATTTTATATTAGAGTATAGCCAATTAGCAATGTTCTGATAGTTTCAGGTGAAGAGCAAAGGGACTCAGTCATATATGTATATATACATGTATCCATTCTCCTGAGAGCTGGACTATAAAGATAGCTGAGCACTGAAAAATTGATCCTTTTGAACTGTGGTGTTGGAGAAGACTCTTGAGAGTCCCTTGGACTGCAAGGAGATCCAATCAGACCACCCTAAAAGAGATCAGTCCTGAATATTCATTGGAAGGACAGATGTTGAAGCTGAAACTCCAATACTTTGACCAGCTGATATGAAGAACTGACTCCTTACAAAAGACCCTGATGCTGGGAAAGATGAAGGCAGGAGAAGGGAACAACAGAGGATGAGATGGTTGGATGGCATCACCGGCTCAATGGACATGAGTTTGAGTAAACTTTGGGCTTTGGTGATGGACAGGGAGGCCTGGTGTGCTACAGTCCATGCGGTCGTAAAGAGTCAGACACGACTGAGTGACTGAACTGAACTGATTTTCCCCAAACCCTCCCCCCATGCAGGCTATCATGTAACTTTGAGCGGAGTTCCCTGTGCTATACCGTAAGTTCTTGTTGGTTATCCATTTCTAATATAGCAGTGTATACACGTCGATCTCAAACTTCTTAAGCTCCCTTTCCCCCTATCCTTCTCCTCTGAGACAAGTACTTATTTACTTCAGACATGAGCCCAGGAAGCAGAAGTGAAGTTCCGCAAAGGTAGAACAGGTAAGGAAAGCTAATATAAGGATATACTTACTGTTTGTCACTAGTACAAACAGATAGTAACTGGTGCTCCTTCCCACTGGGAATCTCTGTGGAATTTTAGAAATGTGTCTCAAAAATATCTGTCTGGTAGATAAAAGGGGAAATAATTTATCCTTGAGTTCTTACTGTCCACAAAGGTCAAGGGTGGACCTGTATGGTGTTAACTGCTCAACATTCCTGGGTTGTACATTTGTTAGTGCTAAGAGGGAATCTGCAAGCTCCCATATCGTGAGTCAGAGAAGCCACTGGATGGTAAGTGATGCCTCAATGCAGCCTGGGGCCAACTGCAGCCAAGTGGTACTACAGAAGGCTGCTGGAGACTGTTTCAGAACCTGTCACTTTGGTAATAGCTGGGACAAGAGATATGGCCCAGAAGATGTGCAGTATTTTACAAAATGTGTAGACTATAGATTTTCTGATGAAACGCCTTCTATCAAATATGCTCTTAAACTAGAACAGTTTTGTGACCTCTTCCCTGGTTAATGTTTTCATTACAATCAAATTTTAGCAAAGACTTTCTCTCTCTTTAGAGAACCTATAGTGAAATTTATGCTGCGTATAAGTGTTAATTACATACAAATATTTTTTAGTATTGAAAATAATTATATACTAACAGTGCCCAATCTATTTATACCTTCATAACTTTAGCTACTTTAAATAGAGCATTCCTGGCAGAAATCTTGGATGTAATATATGATCACAACTATTATTTTGCAATGATAATTTATATATTATTTGCTGTTAGCTCTGAAGATGTCCCCCAAATGATTGGATACTGAAAGCCCAAACATGAACACAGCTACTTTAATAACAGTATATCTCTCAGGGCTGCTCGTTTTTGTTATATTTATTTTTTATGCACATGTTAATAAAAAAGGACAATGCTGATATTCTTTATTATTATTTGTCATGTGTCTGCTAGCCCTGGGCTCTGTTATAACCTCTGGAGATAGCACAGTCAACAAAGCAGGAGTGAATCCCTCTCCTGGAGCTGACATTCTTCAGGGAAGGTTACTGATGTCATTGAGTTATGGTTAACTCTTAAGTGGGGCTGAATAACATTTGACACCATGTGTTGTGCTGAAGCCAACATAAGTTGCATCATTTTGGAAAAGAAAGGTTTTCCCTTCAAAGTCCTACTGGGTACTATTTATTTGTACTATAGGGTAGGTGGAATGACCCTGCGACTCTAGATAAACTGTTAACTTGTTTCAATTTGCTGTCCTGCAAAAAGCATTGCCCTGCAGAGTTGCTATGGTTGCATGCGAAAAGATTCTTGATTTTGTAAGTTGGGAATTATATGCTGCTTCCCTGAAAATAAGGATTCAACTTTTACTGTTTTTAGATAATATGTAAACTGTGAAGAGTTTGGATGACTTGATAGCTACAAGAATTCATCCTTTCTCCACTTTCTACCATCATACTTAGTGGGGCATTAGGAAATGTGTACATTGTTGAATAGAAAGTGTTTGCCAGATAGAGGGGGGAGTTTGGGTTTGAGGGGGGAATATGAGTAGCTGTGTTCCTCTTTCATTTTATTCAATGTATTCTTAACTTATGCAGGGAGGTAGCTGTGTTGAATGTCTATATGTTATGCTTTATGATACCTCTTTCAATACCATCCACACTGGAGAAGGAGAGGGGTCATTGGTACGGGGCATGTCAACCTAATGAAGGCTGATTTTGTCTACATATATGCTTACATGTTTTTTTCTAGATACTGGAAGCCTTGTTTCCCATGCTCCTTCTCCCATTTGCACACACAGCAGCTATCCTTTCCTCATCTTCCAAGATCCATCAGTTTACATACATTTTTAAAAATCTATAATCAATGAAAGTGCATATGACTCTTTTCCCTTATGACACATTCCATAACCAGTCATTCTATTCTACTGATGTTTTGTAGAACACAGCCCTGACTTCTTCCTGAAGTTTATATCAAGTTGAAAGTTCTAGCCTAAAAATATTTCTTACTGTGAAACTGTTTGCAACCTTAACTTCAGCTATTATCCTGTTGCTTTTAACATCTTAGAGGAAGATACAGAGATAAAGCAAGAGAACAAACATATGCCAAAATGTTAACAATGATTTTATTAAAGAGAAGGCCTTATAAAAGTTTATTGTCATCCTCTTGTGATGTTTCTATAGTTCTGAATGTTTTAGAAAATGTAAGGTATAATCAAAAAAAAATTCTGAAAGCTAAAATAATATGAGGAATAAAACAAAGAGAGGCAGGACATATAGCATGAAAGAGACTAAGAATCATACCAGATGAAGGTAATGCATGGGCCTTATTTGAATCTTGTTTTGAACAAACTGTTTTAAAATATTAGACAATTGCAGTTATGTGAACACACTGACTGGCTATATGATGATAGTAAGAATTGAATGTAGGGTTTTTTTTTGTTTGTTTGTTTTAGATCTGATATGGGTTTCATGATTTTTTTTTAATTCTTCTATTTTAAACATACACACTGAAAGATTAACAGATAATATACTATGAATTAAGGACTGTCCTTAAAAATTATCTGAAGCAGGGGCAAGGATAAGAGGTAGGAGTGGATAGAATGAAACAAGATTGGCCCTAAGTTACAGATAATTGTTGAAGCCGAGTGGTGGGTATGTGGGAGCTCTTATATTGTTCTCTCTCCTTTATTTTCTGCTTAAAAGTTTAAACATAACGAAGTGCTATGGATCAGATTTTTTGTGCTCAAATATTAGCTGCACATTTATTTGTTATATATCATTAAGCTAGATATTTAACTTTCCTTTACTTTAGTACTTTCACCTGTAAAATGAGGAAATGTCTAGAATGCACATGTTTATCATTTTAATCATGATTGAATGAGTTAATATATCCAAACCTTAATCAGCAACTGATCCTAAAAAAAGTACTGAATAAATCTTGACTATTATTTTTAGATTTGTTTTCCTCTTTCAAATCTAGGCTAAGGCTTATACTTTTGAAGAATGCAATTTAACCTAAGAATCTTGGTATGCTTTACTCAGATTTCCCATTTTTGAGGAAAGAAAAATTAGGAAAAAGTATTGCTTCTCTGGAAAATCATCAGTCTTAGGAAGGAAAAAACAACACCATAATAAGAAATAACCAAAAATTTAGACAGAGGAAGTAGCTTAACTGTAATTATGATTAATAAGGAAAATCTACTAGCTTGCAAAGAAATTGCTGTTCAAAAATATTGTTTTGAAAGTTAATTCTGCTTTGAACCAGACTGTTGCCATTATAATATTAACACAACTCATATTGATTAGAATTTTATCTCTGCTTTGCACACTTTTGCCATGAAATCATGGTACTTAATTTTTGTTTCATTTAAATTGGATGAACCACAAAGTATTATTTTGAAGATTTTGTAAAAATTCAGTAAGCAGTTTAGATCTGTATAAGTCATTTTAATCACTTTAAACTAACTTAAAAAAAAAACATATTGGATGCAATCAAAAAGAATAATGGGGAATATTTCTGAAATCTGCTGGAAAATGGTAAATTATTCAAATTGACAACTCATATATGAACAATTCGAATGATTTTGCAATTTATTATCTCTTGCTGTGAAGTTGATAAAATTAATCAAACATAATGACAAATCACTGTCTTTAAGAAAGAGGACTTATGTATATACAGATTATGGCAGATGTATTATGCATTGCTACAAGACATACTACAAGTTATACCTATGAATGATGGTGAACATTTTGAAATGATGCTTATACAAATATATAGCAAAATAAGGTAACAAACATATTAATCACTCGTGAAATTACAATTAGTAAAACACTTTCAAATTTTTTAGAATTTAAATATTCAAACTATGAGTTCTTCTAGCTTGTATATTTAGTGAGAGGATTACTGCCACTGACATAGAAAAGATTGTGTCATTTCATCTCCACGTCCTAGTGCCCGAGGGAGTGTAGCACATAAGAGGCTTGAATGTATAGTTGTTTTGAATTTAAATAAATTGAACATGAGGCAATCTGTAAATTAGAAACAAATATATTCTATGGTAGGGATTGAAGTGTAGGTCTTCCTTATATCAGTACTTCAGGGAAAGACTTGGACAGTGTTTCAACATGCAATGTTTATTCATGTCTGACATCATTAACATTTAAGGAAGCATGAAATAGCAAGTAAATTTAGATTTAAGAAAACCTAAGTGCTACAAACATTTTCCTGTTTTATGTTTTGTAAATGAAAGCTAATGATAACTCAATGCATTTTTCATATTTTTAGGAGTTTGATTGTATAGTGATCTTTATTACTATCAGCATGATGAAAGCAATCTGTTTATACAGTTTAATTCTTTTTAGTTTAGGTAAATAACTTGCAGGAATGAATTTCATTTTCCAAAGACTAGTGAATTTTAAAAGTGCAACCTAAACTGATGTGGGTCAAGATGAAAACATTAGTCAAATGAAATCTACTTGGGATGAACAAGTTGCTGTACAGATATTTAGGGAAGCAAACAAAAATACGAAGCTTGAATATTTGCACACCAATATGGAGAACATATTTTCGATGTTCAAAATTTAGAAGTTTTATGTTAAGTAAACATAGACAGTTTAGATAGAACTTGACAGTTGAATTAACAGTTATATGAGTTTCATATTTTTTCTGTGCTAACATAGCATAGGAAATTGTTAAAGCAAGGGCTTCTATTTCTTCTGTGATTTGTTTTCCTTCTCCATATTTCTATATTCTTTCCATTATTTATTTTGATTTCTTCTGTTAATCTTTAATTTTCTTTAACTGATAATTTCTTCTAATTTGCTTTGCTGCTATTTGCTTTATATATCTCTTTGTCTGTGATGTTATTTTTAATTCTAATGACTATACTAAGCTGTCGACTGTAAGAAGGAAGGAACCTCAGAGGAAAACTAATTGCTTCCTTCTTCAAAATTTTATTTTTCAGGATTATGCTGAGAAGGAGAACACCATAGCCAAAGCGCTGGAAGATCTGAAGGCCAATTTTTACTGTGAACTCTGTGACAAGCAGTACTACAAGCATCAGGAATTTGATAATCACATTAATTCATATGACCATGCTCACAAGCAGGTAAGAAAGAGGTGTCAAAAAACCTCTAATATTTCTGAACTTTTGTAATAACTTGAATTATGTAGGCTGTATGAATCTAATATATTTATCTTGCTATGCAATTTTTAAAGAGGCGAGCCTGCAGTGATAATTTAATGACTTACATAAAAGACATTAAAAAAAAACAACCACCAAAAGTCAAGTCTGAAATAAATAACCAATATAAAGAAATGCCATTTAGTTGCCTTTCAGTGATTGATAGTAGTTTGAAAATTGTATTCTTCAGGTGGTGATCCTTTAAATAATTTCAGTTCACTTCAGTTCAGTCGCTCAGTCGTGTCCAGCTCTTTGCGACTCCATGAATTGCAGCACGCCAGCCCTCCCTGTCCGTCACCAACTCCCGGAGTCCACCCAAACCCATGTCCATTGAGTCGGTGATGCCATCCAACCATCTTATCCTCTGTTGTCCCCTTCTTCTCTTGCCCCCAATCCTTCCCAGCATTGGGGTCTTTTCCAATGAATCAACTCTTCGCATCAGGTGGCCAAAGTACTGTAGTTTCAGCATCAGCATCAGTCCTTCCAATGAACACCCAGGACTGATCTCCTTTAGGATGGACTGTTTGGATCTCCTTGCAGTCCAAGGAACTCTCAAGAGTCTTCTCCAACACCACAGTGCAAAAGCATCAATATTTTGGCACTCAGCTTTCTTCACAGTCCAACTCTCACATTCATACATGACCACTGGAAAAACCACAGCCTTGATTAGATGGACATTTGTTGACAAAGTAATGTCTCTGCTTTTTAATATGCTATCTAGGTTGGTCATAACTTCTCTTCCAAGGAGTAAGTGTCTTAATTTCATGGCTGCAATCACCATCTGCAGTGATTTTGGAGCCCCCAAAGATAAAGTCTGACATTGTTTCCACTGTTCCCCCATCTATTTGCCATGAAGTGATGGGACCAGATGCCATGATCTTAGTTTTCTGAATGTTGATCTTTAAGCCAACTTTTTCACTCTCTTCCTTCACTGTCATCAAGAGGCTTTTTAGTTCCTCTTCACTTTGTGCCATAAGGGTGGTGTCATCTGCATATCTGAAGTTATTGACATTTCTCCCAGCAATCTTGATTCCAGCTTGTGCTTTTTCCAGCCCAGCGTTTCTCATGATGTACCCTGCACATAAGTTAAATAAGCAGGGTGACAATATACAGCCTTGAGGTACTCCTTTTCCTATTTGGAACCAGTCTGTCACCCTAGTTTAATTTTTAATAAAGTCCTTATTTAAATAATAAATAGCATGATTACAATAGATATGTTTATTGAACAGCAGTAACTTTTTGGTTACATTTTAAAAAGATGAAAGATTAAGAGAAATGTCATAGAAAGCCTGATCCTTCATGTTAGTTATTTATTTACCCAAACTCAGAAATGTCAAAGAGAACTTTTTAAAAAGTCTAAAAGATCACATACTTAGCATGTACATTTTATGCTTGAGGAAATTATGTAAGCATACATTTTATTATGTAGCAAGTGCACTTAAGAGGCCAGGCAAGCTCCATCATGAACTTCTGGTAAGGACTAAACTTCTTACCTTTTTTTTTGTCATCTCAGGCCTCCATTTTTGCATCTATATACAGAAAGTTTAAACCAGATGACTTCACTAGCCTTTCTAGATCTAAATTTTTGCATCAAATACAACACGTAGTTAAAACGTATGTGCTCGTCATACATAACCATACACACTCCATTCTCACGTCCACATTTTTCTAAATGATTCTCTCATGTAAAAATTTATTAGAAGATTTTCACTGAAGTTGTTCTTCTGAATTCTAGTCATTGAATTTTTTTTTAAGTGTAAAACTCACTATCAGGTAAAAAAGAAAGGTTTTCCTATAAACCCTTTTACCTGTTCATCTGCCCGAAACCAAAGCCACACTGTGTCTGTCTTCTCACCTGGCAGCTGTGGGCAATTCAGAGTTATTTTCACTGTAAGAGATTTGTCACGCTGATGCTATGAAAAGATAGAAAAGGGAATGATTGCCCTATTGCTGCTGCCCCTCAAACATTTTGATTTTTACTTTACCGGTTTTAGTGGGGTTGAAATATCTCTCAAAAGGCATCAAAGTGACCTTCACCCAGCAAGTCAAGATTCTGTGCCTTATGGCCTGCTGTTTCATTCTGCTCCAGAGGAAGTCACTGTCAGGTCAGATTGTTGGAATTTGCTGTCCTGCAGGGACTTACGAGTGCTATAAAAATGGAGCCGCTTTGTTCTCAAATCTGAACGTTTACTAATCATTTAAGCTTCTGTTCAGTAATGTGACACTTGAGAAAAAAAAAAAAAACACTTCATGATATTTGGGTGTCAATTTCTGTTTGCAAAATAATATCGAAAGGTTAGTAAGAAGATATAAGATACAGGTAAAGCAATTCATGATTCAGTCCTTTCACACATCCTTCCTGGAATTCTTCCTGTGGGGTGTTTTCAATATAACTGCACTTATTTTTAACCATTTGGAGTATCAGAACAAAGGAAAGATTTGAAAGTTCCTTCTACAGAGCATCTTCACTGCCCCAAATGACTGCCCCAAGAGAAGGATACACATATTTCTTCATCTTCATTGAACTGTACTGTCTTGACATGTCATATTCAAAGCCATTCTTTGAATAGAATTAAACTGAAAGTTTTGTCCTTTCTTGACTCCGTGCCAGACTGTATAAAATACTCATTTCTAGTATCTGAACTAATGCCATTGTCCTACACTTTCCCTAGTGGAGTTCAGTCTCTTTCTCTCCTGTTTTCCACCATCTATTATGTGGCTGTCTGTCTGTTGAGTCAGTTAATGTTCAGGGTAGGTGAAAAATACTACAATTTTAAGCAAAGGTTTCTGCTCCATGTCACCTAGATATAATTATGCCATAAAGAGTTAAAAAAAAAAAAAAGTAGGATACAGTAGAGAAATGCACCTAAAATAATCACACATTTATAAGCAGTGATTTCAATCATGTTTAAAAACTAAAATGTACCTAAATATTAACTTTCATGCATACCTATATTTAAGGATAAAATGAACTATTACATTTAGAAATCACCAAATAATATCATGAACATAAGTCAATTTCAATATATTGATAATCTGTGTAAGAATGAATTATTTTTCTATTGCACAAATCAACCCAATCCAGTATTCTTGCCTGGAGAATCCCATGGACAGAAGAGTCTGACAGGCTATGGTCCATATGATTTCAGAGAGTCAGACACAATTGAAGCGACTTAGCACAGAAATAGAGAACTATAAAAGAGACTATATATATATATATATACACACACACACATATATATTTGTATATATATGGTGAAAGTTGAAAGAAGTGAAAGTTACTCTGTTGTGTCTGACTCTTTGCAACCCCATGGACTATACAGTCCACAGAATTCTCTAGGCCAGAACACTGGAGTGGGTAGCCTTTCCCTTCTCCAGGGTATCTTCCCAAGCCAGGAATCAAACCCAGGTCTCTCACATTGCAGCTGGATTCTTTATTAGCTGAGCCACAAGGGAAGTCCAAGAATACTGGAGTGGGTAGTCTATCCCTTCTCCAGTGGATCTTCCCGGCCCAGGAATCGAACCGGGGTCTCCTGCAATGCAGGCAGATTCTTTACCAACTGAGCTATCAGGGTAGTTGTATATATTTCTGTTCATCTTCATTCTTCCCTTATCCAGGCATATAAATATTTGCTATCTTGGTTATTTGAGGTTGGTAACACTATGAGTAATTTATAACTATAGTTACTTATACCTATAAGTAATTAAAATCTCTATGAGCAGCTTTGACAAAGAAGAATTCTGGCAATCTTTAACTCACCGAATTTTTGTAAGATTGGTTTTTATTATGATTATACCTTATAATAGCAGAACATGGTGATGTTTGTAACTTATCTCTAAGAAATATTTCCTGTTTTGAAATAAATGGCTCTTATTGTAATGCATATTTGGATCATCTCTGCTGTTTCAAGTTGCCAAAATTATGGCACCTTTTTCTTTTAAAATATGAACTTTGGAGAAGTCATATTATTGGCCAAGACAAGATATTATGTAAGTTGGTATCTTCAGTTCTTCATATGCTGAAATTCTATTGTGTCACTGTGCTCATTCTATGGACAGACAACTTCTGAGATGTTGTGTATGATTATCACAACATTGTTATATAGACCTTACAGTAACTCTAATAGAAGTGTTAATTCTATGTATGGGACTCTCTGGGTTTCTTGGACTTGGGTGGTTATTTCCTTCCCCATTTTAGGGAAGTTTTCAGCTATTATCTCCTCAAGTATTTTCTCATGGCCTTTCTTTTTGTCTTCTTCTTCTGGGACTCCTATGATTCGAATGTTGGGGCGTTTCACATTGTCCCAGAGGTCCCTGAGGTTGTCCTCATTTCTTTTGATCCTTTTTTCTTTTTTCTTCTCTGCTTCATTTATTTCCACCATTTTACCTTCTACCTCACTTATCCTATCTTCTGTCTCCGTTATTCTACTCTTGGTTCCCTCCAGAGTGTTTTTGATCTCATTTATTGCATTATTCATTTTTAATTGACTCTTTTTTATTTCTTCTAGGTCCTTATTAAACATTTCTTGCATCTTCTCAATCTTTGTCTCCAGGCTATTTATCTGTAACTTCATTTTGTTTTCAAGATTTTGGATCATTTTTATTATCATTATTCTAAGTTCTTTTTCAGGTAGATTCCCTATCTCCTCCTCTTTTGTTTGACTTGGTGGGCATTTTTCATGTTCCTTTACTTGTTGGGTATTTCTCTGCCTTTTCATCTTATTTAGATTGCTGTGTCTGGAGTGGGCTTTCTGTATTCTGGAGGTCTGTGGTTCCTTTTTATTGTGGAGGTTTTACCCACAATAAAACCCTAAAGACTCTTTAGAAAATCCTAAAGACTCTTCCAGAAAATTACTAAAGCTAATCAATGAATATAGTAAAGTTGCAGGATATAAAATTAACACACAGAAATCCCTTGCATTTCTATATACTAACAATGAAAAAACAGAAGGAGAAATTAAGGAAACAATACCATTCACCATTGCAACAAAAAGAATAAAATACTTAGGAGTATATCTACCTAAAGAAACAAAAGACCTATACATACAAAACTATAAAACACTGATGAAAGAAATCAAAGAGGACACAAACAGATGGAGAAACATACCGTGTTCATGGATTGGAAGAATCAATATTGTCAAAATGGCTATTCTACCCAAAGCAATCTATAGATTCAATGCAATCCCTATCAAGCTACCAACGGTATTTTTCACAGAACTAGAACAAATAATTTCACAATTTGTATGGAAATACAAAAAACCTCGAATAGCCAAAGGAATCTTGAGAAAGAAGAATGGAACTGGAGGAATCAACCTGCCTGACTTCAGACTCTACTACAAAGCCACAGTCATCAAGACAGTATGGTACTGGCACAAAGACAGAAATATAGATCAATGGAACAGAATAGAAAGCCCAGAGATAAATCCACGGACCTATGGACACCTTATCTTTGACAAAGGAGGCAAGGATATACAATGGAAAAAAGACAACCTCTTTAACAAGTGGTGCTGGGAAAACTGGTCAACCACTTGTAAAAGAATGAAACTAGAACACTTTCTAACACCATACACAAAAATAAACTCAAAATGGATTAAAGATCTAAATGTAAGACCAGAAACTATAAAACTCCTAGAGGAGAACATAGGCAAAACACTCTCCGACATAAATCACAGCAAGATCCTCTATGACCCACCTCCCAGAATATTGGAAATAAAAGCAAAACTAAACAAATGGGACCTAATGAAACTTAAAAAGCTTTTGCACTACAAAGGAAACTATAAGTAAAGGTGAAAAGACAGCCCTCAGATTGGGAGAAAATAATAGCAAATGAAGAAACAGACAAAGGATTAATCTCAAAAATACAAGCAACTCCTGCAGCTCAATTCCAGAAAAATAAATGACCCAATCAAAAAATGGGCCAAAGAACTAAACAGACATTTCTCCAAAGAAGACATACAGATGGCTAACAAACACATGAAAAGATGCTCAACATCACTCATTATTAGAGAAATGCAAATCAAAACCACAATGAGGTACCATTACACGCCAGTCAGGATGGCTGCTATCCAAAAGTCTACAAGCAATAAATGCTGGAGAGGGTGTGGAGAAAAGGGAACCCTCTTACACTGTTGGTGGGAATGCAAACTAGTACAGCCGCTATGGAAAACAGTGTGGAGATTTCTTAAAAAACTGGAAATAGAACTGCCATATGACCCAGCAATCCCACTTCTGGCATACACACTGAGGAAACCAGATCTGAAAGAGACACGTGCACCCCAATGTTCATCGCAGCACTGTTTATAATAGCCAGGACATGGAAGCAACCTAGATGCCCATCAGCAGATGAATGGATAAGGAAGCTGTGGTACATATACACCATGGAATATTACTCAGCCGTTAAAAAGAATTCATTTGAACCAGTTCTAATGAGATGGATGAAACTGGAGCCCCTTATACAGAGTGAAGTAAGCCAGAAAGATAAAGAACATTACAGCATACTAACACATATATATGGAATTTAGAAAGATGGTAATGATAACCCTATATGCAAAACAGAAAAAGAGACACAGAAGTACAGAACAGACTTTTGAACTCTGTGGGAGAAGGTGAGGGTGGGATGTTTCGAAAAGAACAGCATGTATACTATCTATGGTGAAACAGATCACCAGCCCAGGTGGGATGCATGAGACAAGTGCTCGGGCCTGGTGCACTGGGAAGACCCAGAGGAATCGGGTGGAGAGGGAGGTGGGAGGGGGGATCGGGATGGTGAATAGGTGTAACTCTATGGCTGATTCATATCAATGTATGACAAAACCCACTGAAATGTTGTGAAGTAATTAGCCTCCAACTAATAAAAGAAAAAAAATAAATTTAAAAAAATAAATAAATAAAACTGCAAAAAAAAAAAAAAAAAAAATAGAAGTGTTAATTCCAAGAAAGACAAGAAACAGGCTAAAATAATATAGATTGTCCATGATTATATCTCAGAATGCTAGAAACTTTCAAATGACCGTGACTTGCAAATAGTAGTCAGTCTTTTCATATTCCATAAAACAAGGTTCTAATCATTTTCCCACCATTTTACCCTAAGCATTTAAGTAGATCTTTTCCTTCTAAAACACACAAGGCTAATCATTGGGAATTTTAACACTTTGTATTTTCCAATATTCCCCCCTTCTAATTTCAATATTATCTAATCTATTTGAAAATAGTACTTTCTCCTATTGATGATATTCTGTTCCCAGTGTAGAGAAGGATTTTTTTTTTTTTTTTAACATTTCCTTATCCTGTACTGTGTGTGTCACTATGGCTTTGCCTTCGTTTCTCTGAGTGCAATCAGGAGTATTCAAAATCTATTTTTCTAGTATGTAAAAAATTGTCTAAAGACAACTTAAAAATACTTGATGCTATGTAAAGCTAGATCTGCATAAAATGTACCTTGGAATATATCCAGATATCATTATTTAACATCGCATTATGATAATTAGCACATAAAAGTAATGCTGAAATTTGCTCTAAGTAAAGTGAAATTATTCATGAATTCCCCCCAGCCTCTACCCTATAACCTACCTTTCATCTCCTTCTCCTACCCAGATGTTGAATAGCACATGCATAAGAAATATTATGTGCGTGTCCACTGGAGAATATATGCAGAACCCATTTTAAGATAGAGTCTGCTATCCTCCTAGCCCCACTACAGCAAGTTGCTCTTTCAAGTCTTTTGCTCAAATTTTCTGTTTGTTGATTCTCTGCTCTTCCATTTTCTGACCTGTATTCTGACGATAAGCACCTAAACCCAAAATGAGAAACACAAATTTTCAAGAGGTTAACCTGAACCTGTGATGTTTTGCTTTCAACTTTGAATAGCATTGTGTCAAAATCTTGGGGTCCAGAGCTTCCTACAGGTAAAAATAGCTGCCTTACAAATAGAGATCAATGTCATATACATATATGCTTATATATATACATACACACACATTTCCTTCTCCATTTAAATATATATGTGTGTGTGTGTGTGTGTATGTGTGTGTGTGTATCACTGTAGGTGTGCTGTTTCCCTGGTGGCTCAGTGGTAAAGAATCTGCCTGCCAATGCAGGAGATGCAGTTTCAGTCCCTGGGTTGGAAAGATCCCCTGGAGAAGGAAATGGTAACCCACTCCAGTATTCTTGCCTGGGAAATCCCATGTACAGAGGAGCCTGGTGGGCTACAGTCCATGGGGCAGCAAAAGAGGCAGATATGACTTAGTTACTAAACAACAACACAACAATACTAAAAATATACACGCACAAATATATATGTCTATATGTTTTGTTTTTTTGTGTTGATGAGAAAACCATTGTCACTGTTATTTAATGTTGTTTCATATTCAATTTCATGCCTAACTAAATACTTTGTGTCCAATAGGCATTATAATGCATATAAAATATGTTTAATTAAAAAATCTGTCAAAATCGATATATTAATCCCCAAATCATTTTCTTTATACAGATTTTACTCTTTAGGAAACTTTGATATGATTTGGCGCAATACTCCCTCATCTTTACTCCTGTTCAAAAGTTACCTTGGTGTTTTTGTAGCTATTTGGAAGTCCTACGTACTCAGAGACAACTGCTTGCATTTGTAGGGTAAACAGGGATATTAATGGGGAAATAGTTGACACCTCTTATTGATATTCCCCAAGGGCAACCAAAGGTAAAGTTCAAGTCATCAGCATGATATTTTCAAACCAGGGAAGCATGATCCATGGCACGAAATCTGCTAAGAAAACCCTCTACACATATTAAAAACTGCTTTTCTCAGCAGATCAGTATTTTTATTTAATATAAAAATAAGTCACTGTTGTCTTATATCAACAAATATGTGTGTTAAAAGCTTAAGTGGTGCCTGATAAAAACAGAACATGCTAGATGTTAACCTCAACTTTATTTTTACCCCAGTATTTCTGTGGGCTAAAGAAACTCTTTTGCCCGTGAATCTGTAATAATAGTTATTATCAATGTTGCAATCTGACTGTGATTCGCATAAGGGGAGATATAAAAAGAAATAAGGCATGATGTCAAAAAGTGTCAAGACAAAATATTTTAAAGAAAATACCACGCAGCTTTTATTTAGCTTATCGTTGGCCCCAAAGTTTTTATAGAGATAAGACAAAGAAATACAACAAACAAAATTACAAATATTTTATTTGGAAAGTGTCATATATAAATTAATATATGCATATATATGTGTATAGAAATCTGGATATCTGCTACCTTCTTTCCCTCAAAAAGTACAATTGTGACCATCATAAAATATAAAATGATATGTTTAAACATTTTATTTATTAATTTAAAAAGCAATAAGAAACTAAGACTGGTTCAAAGAATCATTTAAAGAACAACCATATAGCTTTTCTATATAGTTGAATGCTACGTAGTTAGGCAGGAATGCTGATATTAATATTTTAATATATCTAAACTGGTTTATATCTGGTAGGAAAATAAAGTATATTTGGGTTATCTTTTCTAAATGACAAAAAATTAATTGTGTTTTTACTGGATAAAATATATTTGCATTTAAATGAACAATAATAATTGACATTACTCTCCATTTTCTACAACTAACTTCATGAGTTCTAAAATAGCCTTATCAATGGAAATAAAAACAAAGATGACCATTATAGATATCAGATTATTCTTAAAAGGTTCCTTAGATAATGACCAGCATTTAACTGAAAATACTGTATATTCTTTTGACTTTCCAAGTTTTCAAAATCATAACTCTGAGTGCAAGAGTGACATTAACATCCACGTTATAGGCTTTTCAAGTAATTGAAAGAAAAATTTACTGTGAGTTTTTACAATGCTCCTCACTTATGGTATGAACAATGTCTCTCAGATCAGTAGCATGTTATATCACAAAGCATCACTGTAATGAAAGCTCTGCTATAATTCAGGAAACTTCATTTTAAAATTGAGCTTTTATAAATTTACACTGTGACAGCTATTAAGGGAATTATCTTTTTTTTTTCTTTCATGTAAGAACAATATGTATTAAGACTCTCAATGGGGGATAAGAGAAGGGGAAAGATAATTTATATATGATTTTATTTAATTTGCAGTAAATATAATGCACATGTCTAATAAATTTATTGTAACTATATTGATTATATGTATTTTCTAAAATTATAAAAGTAACTGGCAAGGGAAAATAGGAACCATGCAATGATTAAATCATAAATGGTTCAGATCTTAACATACATATGTGGAACAAATCTAGGTGAATACCAATAGTGAAAAAGGAAAGATTTTTCTTTCGTAGAATTGAATTTTGGTGAGTCAACAAGCAGAATCAAAACTCACTATTTAAGTTTAGATATTTACATCTTGGAAGAAAAATAAAAATATAGGAGTTAAATGAAGTGCAGCTATTATTTTAGATAAGAAAATGAGTAAAGACCTTTCTGAGGAGATGATAGTCAAGTAGAAATTTAAAGTGAGTGAACAAGTGAGAAAGAGATGCATATGAATACTTCCCAAAATAAACTGGGGCATGACTGTGTTTGGCTCCTTTCAATAAAAAATGGAAGTTATGTGACTGGCAAAAAGTGTAAGCTGAGGAAATCTACTGGAGATGAATTTGGAAAAGATGCTTAGGGCCAGATTAGGTAAATTTTGATAGGTCATTTGCTGTGACATTGATGATCTAGAGATTGTCACACTGAATGAAGTCAGACAAAGATAAATATCATATGATATTACTTATACGTGGAATCTAAAAAAAAAGATACAAATCAACTTATTTAAAAAAAGAAATAGAGTCACAGATATAGAAAACAAGTTTATGGTTACCAAAGGGAAAAGGGAGAGGAGGGATAAATTAAGAGACTGGAATTGAAATATATGCACCACTATACATGAAATAGATAACTAATAACCTCTACTAAATACACTTTAATGACCTCTATGGGAAAAAGAATATTGAAAAGAATGGTACATAAACCTATATGTATAAATGAACACTTTCTATATAGAAGAAACTAACACAGCATTGTAAATCAACTATATTCTAATAAAAATTAATTCAAAAAAGAAAAAAAAAAAAAGGTAGGCCATAGTGTAGATTACGGGATATACTCTTAACGCTCTAGGATGATAGGTTCCATCTGGAAAGTCAGATCATGTGATTTGCTTTTTAAAAAAGAAATGCCTCTTGTTATTATGTGTGAAATAAACTGGGAGAACAAAGGTAAAAGTGGTAGAAAGGAAACCCTCAAACTGGCATGCTCAGACATGTCTGACTCTTTGAGACCTATGGACTGTATGTAGCCTGTCAGGCTCCTCTCTCCATGGGATTCTCCAGGCGAGAATACTGGAGTGTGTTGCCATTTCCTTCTACAGAGGATCTTCTGGACCCAGGGGTCAAACCCACATCTCCTGCCTTGCCAGGTGATTTCCTTACTACTGAGCCACCTGGGAAACCCAGAAAGGAAACTAGTGGGAGGCTAATGCTACAACTGAGGACACAGACGGCAGTTGCTTGAGCTAGGGAATAGTGCTATTTACTGTGAGGAGTGGTCAGAATCTGAATATTAAATGGCATGGAAGTGCCAACAGATAGGCTGCATTAGATTTTGAGCTCAAGAAAGACCTCAGGATTCTTTATAAGAACATGTAAGTGAGTGGTGCTGAAGAAACCTAACCAAAAAACAGTGTGGGGTCAGAGTCAGGCGTTTCATTGTGGGTATATCAGGTTTGAGATCCCTATCAAGCATCAGAGTGGAGATAATGATTATGTCACTAGACATAGTCATCTAGAGTTTAAAACTATAAAACTGATGGCTAGATAGGGAATAAATAGAGGGAGGGATGAAACGTGGTAAGAAGAATGAGTCCTTAGTACGTATTTACAAGTGGAGAAAATAAAGAGGACCTAGGAGCTTGAACAACTATGGCAGTGGGACCAAAGGAAAATAAGGCAGTCAAGAGCAGAGATGAACAGTTGAGTCAAAGGGAGACGATTAATTGATTTTTCAATTTGAAATTGTGGAAAACTTGACAAGAGAGGTTTATGGAATGGTTGGAGACAAATGCCTGACTATGTTTAAGTAGGAATATAGTAAGTTCGGTTTCTGCTATTCAAATACTTCTTAGAACTAAATATCCTGGAGAATATATTAGCAGTAAAGAAAGAGAATGAAAGCAGATAGAGCTTTTATAAGATTTAGTGCAGTTTTAGATTTCATTAGCTTTGGAATAGAGTAATATAAGTCATTTTTTTTGAGTTCTCATATATCTCATATATTTATTTGACACATAATTCCTGATGTCTATAAGTCATTATCCTCTATAGGGACCTCCTGTTGTTCTGTTTTGTTTTTTTTCTTGACCTCTGTTTTCAGGAAAGGGGTCCATTTTATTTCTCTAATTTCAAGGCAGTTTCCCATGTTCTTTGTTCCCAGAATCTAGGTACTGAAATCAAATGGATGGAACATTTTTTTTCCTATTTATTTGTTCTGTCCACATTTTACATTTTCCTAACAATCTTCAAAGGTATACCTAAGATTAATAATTACATTGATATGCAGAATAGTATCTTTTTTGGTTGTCTAGAAGCTTACTAATTCAAAGTTACACATTGTATGACTTTGACAAAACACATAGCAAACTGCAGTGCTTTTCCTAAAATAAAAAATGACTTGAAATCAACACCTCCAGGAAAACTCAAACTGCTGACAGATGAAAAATTTGCTGAAATTCTGGACAGAACAGAAATAAAGAGAACAAACAAACAATATTTGACAGATTACTCATGAATTCTCAGCAGGTCATCTTTATCTGAAGAAAACTCTTTATTCTTTTCATCAGTTTATTTCATAATCATTTGTTTTGGACATCAAAGCAGTGTTTTCACACAAATTTTGTCTTTTACTGAGATTCTATTGCAAAGAATATTGGCATTTGACATGAAAGGGCATTTTCCATCAAATGTCCTTCACATTATAATTAGTGGAGTCAAACCACATGGCGTGCCTGTAGCTATAGTCAGAGAAAGACAAGGTTAATGCACAGTTCTTTGTTGATCAAAAAGCTGTATGGACTGAATGAAGGAAGATGTGAAATGATGCAAAAGGAAAGGCGCCATAAGAATATTTTTTTCTCCACCTTCTGTTTTTCATATGTTTCTTTGAAAACAAACCTGGAATTCTTGTCTCAAATATTTGTCTGCCATCATAAGGAGACTTTAATTCCACCTGGTTTTATTTCTGATTATATTTAATTTACTATTGCCTATGTTGTAATTGATGATGATGGTTTCATTGTTTCCTTATAAAGTGAAAATGACCAACAGGAACACTATAGATGAACCTATTGAGTTAACACAACTAGGATATTATTTTTCATTTTAATTGAATAAATATAATTTTAAGACTTTAGTTTTATTAGAGTAGTTTTAGATTTACAGTAAAACTGAGAGGAAAGTAAGAAGATTTCTCATATATTGCTGCCCATGCAGATGGCACCTTCCCTATATCAACATTGTTCATCAAAATGCTACATTTTTAGCAACGATTGATACACCATCAACACTCAAAGTCCAGAATTCACATTAGGGTCTACTACTGGTATTGTGCATTTCTATGAGTTTGGAAAAAGTGAATAACATATATTCATCCTTATATTATCATATAGAATATTTTCACTGCCCTAAAATTTCTCTGTGCTCTGCATATTCATCTTTCATTCCATTCCTAACAAATATTTATCTTTTTAATGCCTCAGTAACTTTGCCTTTTCCAAAATGTCACATAGTTGGAATCATACATTATGAAGCCTTCTCAGATTGGCTTCTTTCACTTCTGTTCAGTTCACTTCAGTTGCTCAATCATGTTTGACTCTTTGTGACCCCATGGACTGCAGCATGCCAGGCCTTCCTGTCCTTCACCAACCCTGGACTTTACTCAAATTCATGTCCATTGAGTTGGCGATGCCATCCAACCATCTCATCCTCTGTTGTTGCCTTCTCCTCCAGCCTTCCCATCAAGGTCTTTTCAAATGAGTCAATTCTTTGCATCAGGTGGCCAGAGCTTCAGCTTTAGCATCAGTCCTTCCAACGAATATTCAGGGCTGATCTCCTTTAGGATGGACTGGTTGGACCTCCTTGCAGACCAAGGGACTCTCAAGAGTCTTCTCTAACACCACAGTTCAAAAGCATCAATTCTTCGGCACTCAGCTTTCTTTATAGTCCAACTCTCACATCCATAGATGACTACTGCAAAACCATAGCTTTGACTAGATGGACATTTGTTGGCAAAGTAATGTCTCTGTTTTTTTAATATGCTATCTAGGTTGGTCATAACTTTTCTTCCAAGGAGTAAGCGTCTTTTAAATTCATGGCTGCAGGCACCATCTGCAGTGATTTTGGAGCCCCCCAAAATAAAGTCTGACACTGTTTCCACTGTTCCCCCATCTATTTGCTATGAAGTGATGGGATCAGATGCCGTGATCTTCGTTTTCTGAATGTTGAGCTTTAAGCCAACTTTTTCAATCTCCTCTTTCAGTTTCATCAAGAGGCTCTTTAGTTTTTCTTCACTCTCTGCCATAAGGGTGGTGTCATCTGCATATCTGAGGTTATTGATGTTTCTCCTGATAATCTTGATTCCAACTTGTGCTTCCTCCAGCCCAGGATTTCTTATGATGTACTCTGCATATAAGTTAAATGAGCAGGGTGACAATATACAGCTTTGATGTACTCCTTTCCCGATTTGGAACCAGTCTGTTGTTCCACGGCCAGGTCTAACTGTTGCTTCCTGATTTGCATACAGATTTTGCAGGAGGCGGGTAAGGTGGTCTGATATTCCAATCTGTTTAAGAATTTTCCAGTTTACTGTGATCCACACAGTCAAAGGCTTTGGCACAATCAATAAAGCTGAAGTAGATGTTTTTCCTGAACTCTCTTGCTTTTTCAATGATCCAACAGATGTTGGCAATTTGGTTCCTCTGCCCTTTCTAAAACCAGCTTGAACATCTGGAAGTTCACGATTCACATATTGTTGAAGCCTGGCTTAGAAAATTTTGAGCATTACTTTACTAGCATGAGATGAGTGCAATTGTGTGGTAGTTTGAGCATTCTTTGGCATTTCCTTTCTTTGGGACTGGAATGAAAAGTGACCTTTTCCAGTCCTGTAGCCACTGCTGAGTTTTCCAAATTTGCTGGCATACTGAGTGCAGCACTTTCACAGCATCATCTTTTAGGATTTGAAATAGCTCAACTGGAATTCCATCACCTCCACTAGCTTTGCATTTATGTTTCCTCCATACCTTTCTATGGTTTCATAGCTCATTTCTTTTCAGCATTGGATAATATCCCATTGTCTGGTTATATTACAGTTTATTTATCCACTCACTCACAGAAAGATATCTTTGTTACTTCCAAGTTTTGGCAATTATGAAAAAGTGGCTATAAATTTGTGTAGGCAGATTTCCCTGTGAGTATGTTTTTAACTTCTTTGAGTAATTATTAGGGAGTGTTTAACTGCTAGATTTTATGGTAAGAATATATTTAATTTTGTAGGAAACTAGCAAACTGTCTTCCAAAGTGGCTATGCCATTTTGTATTCACACCAGCGATGAATGTAAGTTCCCTCTGCTCCATATCCTCACTACCATTTGGTATTGTCAATATTATGGGTCTTGGCCATTCTAATGGTTATGAGGTGCTATCTCTCTCATTGTTTCAGTTTGCATTGCCATGATGATGCATGATATAGAGCATCTTTCATATGCTTATCTGCCATCTATATATCTTTTGTGGGGTGCCTATTAAACTCTTTGGTTGATTGGTTGTATTCATATTGTTGAGTTTTAAGAATTATTTGTGTATTTTTGATAACAATCATTTATTAGCTATGTTGTCTTTTGCAAATATTTTCTCCTAGTCTGTGATTTGCTTTCTAACACTCATTTAATTTTAATAAAATCCAGCTTATCAATGAGTTATTGCATAAATTTTGTTTTTGATGTTGTATCTAAAAAGGCATTAACAAAATCATCTTGATTGTTTTATGTTATCTTCTAGGAGTTCTCTCTTATGTGTTTTATGGTTAGGTCTATGTTTTATCTTGAGTGAATTTTTGTAAAAGGTCTGTGTCTAGAGTTTTCTTTTTTGCATGTGGGTGTCCAGTTGTTTCAGCATCATTTATTGAATAGATTATCTTTGCTCCACAGTGCTATCTTTACTTTGTCAAAGAGCAGTTGACCATGTTTTGGGGCTTCCCTGGTGGCTCAGATGTCAAAGAATCCACCTGCAATGCAGGTTACCTGGGTTCAATCCCTGGCTTGGGAAGATCCCCTGGAGAAGGGCATGGCAACCCACTCTGTATTCTTGCCTGGAGTAATGCCATGGACAGAGGCACCTGATGGGCTACTGTCCATGGGGTCACAAAGAATCAGAGGCTACTGAGCGACTAAGCACAGCGCAGCACAGAAGGCCCTGTTTCTGGACTCTCTGCTATGCTCTACTGATCTATTTGTCTTATTTTTTCAACAATACCACACTGTTTTGATAACTGTATCTTTACTAAGTATAATTTTTCAAACCTAATTTAAAGTTCAGAAACACTTTTTAAAAGTGGCCCAATAGGCAGTTAAGGATACATTTTCATTTTTTGTTTCCAATTTAATATGTAAGGCACAGCATCAACAATTGTTTCTTAAAATAATCCAACATAATACTACATACTGTTAAATAGTAAGTGTGTTTATCTAATGAAAATATGTGTTTTCCAGAAAATGTGAAAAAATTTGGCAATAATGTAACATGCTTTGACATTAGAAATAATGTACTCAGAGTTACTTGTTACTTATTTACATACTCAGTTGTTAGCATTATGATTTTAATATTTAGATTAACATCTCTTAATTACATCTTAAACTTTCAAACACTGAGATTATATGCTCTTTTGGTATAGAAGTATACCATATAATGGTTTTTATTGTCAATAAATTGCCAAGTTGAGTTAAATCCTAGACTTGTCTATAAGCATAGCATGTAACATGTTAAAATTTCAAATGCACATTAATTATTTATAAACTCATGCTTTTCTAAACCTTTGCCCAACATGGCTTATAAAACCCTGAAGGAACAAGTTTTATCAACAGTAGCTAGAAGAATTAAGATATTCTTGACTATCTAGTAACTTCATTACAGTTTTATTTTAAAACAGCTACATATTAATGAATAAAACATAAAAAAGTGTTTAATTCTGATACTATATTATATGAGCCTTTATAAACACTAACTTGAAATATCACTTGATGAGAATGTACCAGTTATTTGTTATATTGTGTGATAATTTTTTGCCATTTATTAAATGTCCTTAATGAAATTTATTTCATGGAGTAGTGTCTAACTGATGGTGACTATTCCTATAATCCTTCATGTTTCCAAAACGTTGAAAATTTTTTGATTATGAATCAGCATTAGTTTCAGAGTCATTAACTAAGGTCTATAATACCTAGTCCATAAAATTCATCCATTAGACAAATGTTTATTTTTAAAACCTTCCTTCTTTTCTTCCTTCCTTTCTCTTCTTCTTCTCCCTCCTTCCCTTTATCCCCACTCTTTTTTCCTTCCTGTATTATGTCTTGCTTCATGTTTATTGTTTAGTATTATCAGACAGTAGCTTTGATTATTTCACTATTAACACATTTCTAATGAACTTTTTAAAGTGAATTTAATTGGCTGTGAATGAACCCCTGATTTAAAGTTAATTTAATTAGCTCCAAATTAATTCCCTAATAACTCAATTGGTAAAGAATTCACCTGCAATGCAGGAAACCCCAGTTCCATCCCTAGGTCGGGAAGATCCACTGGAGAAGGGATAGTCTATCCACCCTGGCATTCTTGGGCTTCCCCTTGTGGCTCAGCTGCAATGTGGGAGACCTCAGTTCGATCCCTGGGTTGGGAAGATTCCCTGGAGAAGGGAAAGGCTACCCATCCCAGTATTCTGGCCTTGAGAATTCCCTGGACTGTATAGTCTATGGGGTCACAAAGAGTCAGACATGACTGAAAGACTTTCACTTTCTATTAGTATAAAAAGAGTAAATTTATTCAATTTGGAAAATAATTTAAATAAAAATATTTTAGATATTAGATTTATTATTTTATTCATTTAGGGAGAAAAGTATTCAGTATTTACCATGATTACCAAAAAAAAAAAAAAAAAAGAAAAAAATGCTTTAGAGAAGAAAAGTAAATTAAATGCAGATGAACTGCCAATCTAGAGTGGACATTTAGAAAACCTTTCATTGTTTACATTATGCGGTAATTAGGTAATTTTAAAGTTTGCTTTATAAAACTAATTTATAAAAGATGATATTGGTCATTTTGATCTCTTAAAATCATTGGATTGTTTCATTCACAGCTTGAACAATTAGCTAAAATGTATGACTAGAGACAATTTGTGTTAGTCAAAATTTGGGGATAATATTTTAAAAACATTTAAAAATACAAATAAAGCCATCATCTAAGCTTTATCACTTTCACCCTTCTTAGACTAAAGTATTTTATTCTTCACCTTTTATCAAGTGATATTAATATGTTATGCTATTCATTCTCATTAGTCTATTTAGGGGAAATCTTAATATTGAAAATGTATTCTGTGTAGAATTGTATTGAAGCCAATATAAGTATTCAAAATATTTGAAGTTTAGACGGATTGTTTTTACCTACAAAGATTCATAGTTGAAATTACAGCAAAACTTTGGTTGTAGGACACAGTAATTTTATATCCCCCTAACTATAATGAAGCCATTTCACTACATGATAATATGAGTAGTGAAAATTTAAAAAGATTATGCACCATTTATTGTTAAGTACTATGACCTTAATGTGATTTTTCTCTCATTTCATCCATCATTTTGAGCATGAACCAATAGGATAAAGGTTTTATAAAATAAGAACTCTGTCTTATTTACAATGAATTTTAAGAAAATTAAATGTTATCTGGTAAGTTACTTATCTCTGTTTCATTAGGTTTTTATGGTGTTTTATCTTGTTCTTTTATTTGAAACATAATTCTCTATATTCTCATTTTGTCTGAATGAAATTAGCCAAAACAGTTACCTTGTGTAGAAAGGTCCCTATTCGGTTTTGTGTGTCAAGTAATTTTCTTAGGTGGGTAAGAGCTGAAGTCAGCACAGCCAAAGGCCTTTGCAGAGTGCCGGGTTGTCCCCGGTGACTGCAAGGAGGGGGTGGGGATGGAGCCAGCGGGGCTGGAGCCAGATTGACCCCCAGGGACTTCTACGGGGGGATGCTGACAATGGCTCCTGGGGAGTGGTGGAGCTGAAGCCAGAGGGGCTGGAGGGGGCTTAGCACTGGCCAGAGCTTCTCCCAGGGCCCTGGCAGCAGCTGACCTGAAGCTGGGGTGGGGCCTCTAGGGCTGGCACCTTACTCAAGGGAGATGGAGCAGGAGCTGGAGCCTGTTAAAGGCTAAGGGCGTGCTGGGGGCAGTTGTCTAGAGCACCAGGGACTTTCCAGTCTGCCTTGTGCTAGGACTATGCAGCAAGTAAATTCGTGCATGTGCCATTTAAGAGTAGAGACTCAGTTTCTTGCAGCCCTCCATTCTCCAGGCCCTGAGCCCTGCTGGTTTTCAAGATCAGTTAAGGGAATTCAGCTTCACAGGGCTGGATGCCATGGGCCAGGGGCTCAAACGCCTCACTTCTCCAGAGGATCTCCGAGTTTGTGATTTCCCTTCCTTTTGTGAGTCACCTGCTGGAGTTGTGGGTCCTGATTAGATTGCTTCTCTTTCCCTCCTACCTATTTTGCTGTGTATTTTCTTTATACCCTTAGTTGTATAAGAGCCATTCTGCTAATCTCTAGATTGTTCTAAGAGGGAGTTCTCCTGTATGCTGTAGTTTTTGTGCGTCCAAGGGAGAACATGAGCTCTGGGTCTTCCTACTATGCCATCTTTCTCTTGCCTTTCTATTAGTACACTGAGAAGCATTCTGACTAGTCAGTTCAATTCAGTTCAGTCACTCAGTCGTGTCTGACTCTTTGAGACCCCATGGACTGCTGCTCCCCAGGCTTCCCTGTCCATCACCAACTCCCGGAGCTTGCTCAAACTCATGTCCATCCAGTCGGTGATGCCATCAAACCATCTCATCCTCTGTCGTCCCCTTCTCCTCCTGCTTTCAATCTTTCCCAGCTTTTCTGACTGGTCAGCTAAATAGAGAACTTTACCTCTAACACACAACAGTTGGTTCAATTATAGGTATCAACTTGCTGTTTTCTAAAGTCTTTCATTGTTTATCCTTCTTCATCCTATGAACTGGTCAAAATATTTCTGCAAACATCTAAAATCAACTCTTTCAAATTATTTCCAAAATTTTTTATAATGTAGTTTTTAATTACTTCTTTTTCTTCATTAATTCACTGGGCCATTAAATACCTAAAAGTTTCTTCCAGTTATAAAACAAATGAGTCCTTGAGATGCAATGTACGGTATGGTGACTGTAGTGGAAAAAAAAAATTAACAGTCTGGTACTAAAAATTCAGATCATTTTTTTTCTCCTTCTGTCTCTTAACAGAGTACCTCCTCTTATCTACCTTTCAAAATAAAAGGATTCATGTAAATATATATTGGAGTTAGCTAATTTCCTATTCACACAGAATCTCTTCAACCCTGGTAATGACCCTCATTTCCTTTTACAGAGTTTAATGTGGATAAAATATTATTTCATTTGAATTTTAAAAATAACATCAAACTAAACAGAAACATGATTAAAATTGGAATTAAGCAATCTTTCCAGATGCTGTGTTTGACACATAGCAATAATGATGAGCTGAAAATGCTACTAAATCATTTGCAGAGATTTTTAAGTTTGAATATCCCAGTGAGATGTTCATTTTGAATGCTGAATCATTAGCAAAAGAAGAAAGATTACTAAAAAAAAAAAAAAAAAAAGAAAGAAAGAAAGAAAAAAATTATGCAGCTAGGTGTTCATTAAAACAGAAACAGATGTAAACAATAAGATATATTCATTCGAAGAACATTTTGCTGACTGTTTTCTCATCCAATATTAGTCTAAAAGCAGTTTTAATTCTGCAGCTAATCTTTCCCAGAATGCTCTCAGGTCATTTAATTAAAATGATTCTGAACTAGGAAAAGAAAATGTTTTTAAAGTTTCCAACTCTCACAAAGAAACACCAAGGAACTTAACTTACACCTTCATTTTCTTCTGTGTCCAACTTTTAAATGTTTAGTAATCTCATTATGGTAAAGCAAATCTTAAATTTCACTTTCAGTGCAATTCCTTAAAAAGTCCTCTTAACAAAGTGTATTTGTTTTCACTATACTCTTTAGTATATGTGGACATTAAATCCCTCTTTTAAATCTGTAGTCCTCTATTCTTTAGGGATGTAACACAGGCCAATTAGAAATACTTTCTGGTAATATAAAAATGCATTGTTTTATTACTACCATGAGCACATGTGATTAGAATACTGAAGGGATATTGTTTATCAAAAATGGGATATTGTGCAATGTCACTCGTAATATCTTACTAATTTTCCTAAGTTTTAGGTAGAATGTTGAATGTTTGGGATAATAAAAATTTTACTAAGTTTTACACAGAATTTTGAATGTTTGACTGGATTATCAAGTCAGATTCACACAAAACAGAGGTTTTACCTAGTACATATCACTACTAATAATTTCAGTAATATAAATATGTACAATATATGTATTAATAACAGGGAGAGGTCTGGGGCTCCAAACACAGATTCCCAGGTCCTCTATTTCCGTGTCAGGATTGCATCCATGTCTCAAATTTGTGTGAGGTCTAAGTAATATGTGTGATTCATATCACTTGCACACAAAGAACTGTTCTGGTCATGAAATATCTTCATGCTGTGCTCAGATAATGACAGAACTTGCTGGACATTTTCTAGAGTCATGCCTCTGAAATCTGTAGATTCCTGCTTTGTCTTCCACAGCCCATACTAGACAATCTGATGTATCCTGCTGAAAGAATTCTGTAAATAAGAACTCTACTACTCTTAAATACTTATAAGTTTATTTGCCAACAGATCTATCAGTAGCTTGTTTGTAAGAAAATTTGTTTGGCCACAAGTTCTTTAATTCTGAAAATCTGCCACTTGGCCATTTTTTAACCACATAGACAAAACGTGATCTGTCAATGACAGTTTTATTTTTTCTTTAAAAAAATGAATTTTTGGTTTTTGCTTACTAGTCTAGCTAGTTAAGAGAGTAACATATGAAATAAAAGTAATCCTTACTCATAAAATACAGGAGAAACTCTGAATTCACCATTACACCTGATGTTTTCTGTGTTTGCATTTGATACCCTTTATCACACTAAGGAAGCATCCTTTAATTCCTTTTTGGCAAAGAGTTTTATTAATAATGACTGGTAAATTTTATCTTCACTTCATATTTGCTAAGATGACTATTATTTATCTGAACTAATTTCTAAATTTGTTGAGTTTTATTAATTATTTAATATTATTTCTAACTTGAAATCCTAGAATAATTAAAATTGTTCATGTTGTATTATTTTTAATATATTCTTATAAACATTTTGTAAGATATTTTCAGCTATGTTTATGCATATGATTAGCTTTCACTTCCTTCCCCAAACTGATCTAGATAGGTTTTAGGATGGAAACTAGAAATACTCCCTCTTTTCTCTGTACTCTGGAATAATTGTGCAAGATTGAAATTGTTTGTTCTTTTGACACTTGGACTTTAAATGTAGTATTTGTTTATTAACTTATGTATTTTATTTGTTTATGCTTTTCATGTTTGTGGATGTCAGGGAAGGAATTTTAATTTCCCACTCAATATGTTGAATGGCTGTAGATCTGTCCAAACATTTAGTTACTCTGAGTTCATTTTATTAAATAGCATGGTGTTTAATTTGCCCATTTTGTATAAGTTTCACATTTTTGGTGTAAAGTTGTTTATAACATTTTTCTTATGAATTATCACTCTCATTTTGACAAGCTTACCATGTTTGCCGTTCATTAGTCTTTTCAAAGAACCAGTTTTGGCTTCATTGACAACCCAACTTCCCTCCCCCTGACCTCCACCACCAATGTCTGATTGTATTCTGTGTCTTTAATATCTTCCTACATACTTACAATTTTCTTTCTTCTATTTTTTGAATTTATCACTTTCTTAGAAACTTCTTAGAGAGTTTTAGCCTTTCTCAGTTTCTAATATAGACAATTGTGAAAAATTATCTTACTGCTTTTGCTTCATACTTAAGATTTTGCTACTTATTATATAACATTTTCATTTCATCTCTGAATATTTTCTAATAAAATTGATTCTTACACAGAATGTATTTATATATTTTATAATTTCTAAACATAACATGTTTTCTTCTGATTATCTTATTTTTCCTCATCTGTTATCATTACTGTATTTTATATATAGTATTATATTTTATTCATAACACAGTTTTAGATTTACAAAGAAAATTAACTAGATAGACCAGTGTATTCCCATATACATGCATTACTCTTGCAATTTCTCCCATTATTAACATCTTACATTGGCACAATTTATTTGCTACAGTTAATGAATCAATGTTGTTGTACCATTATTAGATAAAAATCTGAACAATAGATATGCTGGTTTATTCCAGTTTCCTTAGTTTTCACCTATTATTTTTTGGTTCCAAGATATCACATTACATATAGTTATCATGTCTCCTTAGGCATCAATTGGCTGTGACAGTTTGTTAGACTTTCCTTGTTTATGATGATCTTTGCAGTTTTGAAGAGTACTGATTAGATATTTTGTATAATGCCCCACAACTGGGCTTTGCCATATTCTTTTTTTTTTTTTCTTAATGATTACATTGGGTTATTAGTTTTGGAGGGGGGTATATAACAAAGAAAAAGTATAATTTTTTCCAATGATGCATTTTATCATCATGAATTATCATGAGCTGATTTTAACTTAATCCCTAGGTGAGGTAGTGTTTGTCAGATTTTTCCAATGTAAATTTACTCTTTTTTTCCCCTTCTCAAACCTTAATTTTTTGGATGGAATAGCCCTGGGCAGCCTACATCTAATGAATGAGGTATTATGACCCACATCCTTGAGAAAAAGTATCTACATAAATTATTTTGGAATTTTACTTCTTGGGACACTTGAGCCTTCTTCCACATTAATTTATTTAATTCAGTCATTTATTCGCATCAGTATGGATACTTTATAGTTTGGATGTTAATCTAATACTATCTTATGTTCTTGCTCAAGTTATTCCAGCTTTGGAGATTGGGAACTCTTTTTTCAATTGGCTCTTGTATTCTCCCCACATACCCCATTTTCCCTTCATTATTATTTTTAAAAATTTTCTGTGTGATTCTCCCTTTGTTTTTAGCACTGCTTAACCCTCTGATGTTCATATTTTCTTTTATATTTATTGCCCCAAACCTAGAATCAGCCATTGCCCCAAGGGATCAGATTACTGTTTTTGGAGAGTAGTGTTAAAAAGCAAGATCTGGGCTCTAGTTCTGCTCATTGCCAGGTGACCATGAATGCTCCTAACCATTTCAGCTACAGAGCAAAGGAGATATATTTGTATATAGTAACACATGTTTAATTATTTCAGTATAAATTCCTATACTTTTTTCATACTCTATTTCTTTATATAATCATCTGTATTTATGTTAAGCTGACTGAGCGAGCGAGCGGATATATGTTTATACTGCTCTCCAATTACAATCTATTAAGATGTGCATTGTTCTAGGCTCTTCCTCTGGTTTATCTGTATATTCCCATCCCACATTGAGAAATTGGTTCCCACTATCTGTAATCTATTTATATATTTGTTCAGTTCCAAAGTACAAATATGGCAGTGTCAGAATTGCTAACTCATACTCCATGGGGATCTCTAGTAACTAGAATAGAGTACTTTTGCAGTTTCTTTTACCTTTAGGCTTACAGACTTCATCAATTATCAAAGTTACTTAGGTCAGCATTTTTTCACACACCCCTTCAGTGAGATTGTTTCACGGATGTGTAAAACAGTTAGTTTTTCTTATTATAGTCTGCATTTTTTTAAAAGATCTCTAACTTCTTAAATTTCTTTTTAAAATCTACATACATTAAGATTTCCTCTTTATGTTTTAAGTTCTATTGGTTCTGGAAAACACATAATGTCATGTATCCACTATTACAGTATCAAGCAGAATAGTTCTTTGCACTAAAAATCCCCTATGCTCTATCTGTTTATCCCTTCCCTCCTTCCCTTGAATGCCTAGTGACCAATGATTTTTTCTTACTCTCTCTGTAGTTTTGTCTTTTGCATCTTATATAATTGGAGTCAAACAGTATATAGTCCTTTCCAACTGACTTCTTTCATTTACCAGTATACTTTTAAGTTTCCTCTGTATTTTTAGTGACTTGATGGCTCATTTTTTTTGTTGTTGTTGTGAAATAACACTCTATTGTGGAGAAGGAAATGGCAACCCAATCCGGTACTCTTGCCTGGAGAATTCCATGGACAGAGGAGCCTGGCAGGCCACAGTCCATGGGGTCGCAAAGAGTTGGACACAACTGAGCGACTATCACTCACTCACTCAACACTGTGTTGTATGGACATAACAGTTTTTCATCCATTCAGCCAGAGAAAGACATTTTGGTTGCTCCCAATTTTTGGCAATTATAAATAAATCTCCTTACAAATATCTGTATGTAGATTTTAAAGTGAACATACATTGCAACTGAATTTGTTAAACATCTAAGAGTGTTATTGCTGAATTGTAAATTAAGTCTATGTTTAACTCTCTAAGGGATTGCAAACTGTATTCCAAAATGACTGTACAACTTTGCATTCCTATCAGCAGTGAATAAGAGTTCCAACTTTTGGGGCTAAATGCCTAGGAACACAATTGCTGGATTGCATTTTGAGTGTCTTTAGTGTTACAAGAAACCACTAAACTGCCTTCTAAATTTACACAATTGTAAATTCCCACCAGCAGTGAAAAGGAGATTTTGTTATTCTATATCCTTGCCAATATTTGATATTGTCGGTTTTGAGTATTTTAGCATTTCTAAGTAATGTGTAGTGGCACCTTGTTGTTGGTTAGTTGCTAAAGTGTGTCCAACTCTTTTATGACCCCATGGACTATAACCCGCCAGACCTCTCTGTCCGTGGGATTTTTCAGGTAAGAATACTGGACTGGGTTGCCATTTTCTCTTCTGGGTGATCTTCCCAACCCAGAGATTGAACCCACATCTCTTGTGTCTCCTCCATTGGTAGGTGGATTCTCTACCACTGCACTACCTGAGAAGCCTATCACTCTGGTTACTAATCCCTAAAGGTGTCAATAGGTTGTTATGAAAGATTCTGTGATTTAATAAAACATCCATGACTATTTTTGCTCTAAATGTTATTGTAAAGTCTGTAAAACTGTTCATATCCATAAATAATCATGGAAGTAATGAGCTTTCTTTATCCTATTATTGTTTACTTTTCTATGGTTTGTTCAATACAAACCATTGACTTGGAACTTGCTATGTTATAATGGCATATTTTCAAATTATAAGTGAGATTTGGGGTAATTTATTTATCCATAAGTGTGTGTTCCTGTGCAATATTGTGTGACATTTTAGCTTATTTTCCATTTGTATACATATACTGACTTATTAAATATCTCCAAATTATATACACATTTGGCTACCTTTTCCCCCCAGTTGTACTTAAAGATAGTATCAGAATGTGACTCATACAGATTTGGTCACCTGAAAGTGTATTGTTTTGTTTTGGTGTTGTTCTTATGTCTTAGGTATCCCGAGTAGTGAGCAGTGTTCTCTAGAAATTAGTCAGAGAAACTTCATTAGAAATTTTTCTGGGTTTCTTAAAGTATTATTAACAAAAGAGTTGTGTAACATGATGTTTTTTCAGGTATATAATATGATGTTTAATGTAGGTATACATTGAAAATGAATACCAAATCAAGTTAATTAGCACATATATTATCAAATATAATTATAGTTATCAACCACAGTTACTTTTTTTGTGGTGAGAACATTTAAGATCTTTCTGCTCTCTTAGGAAGCTTCAAGTATACAATACGTTATTTCAGTGTTATTTATCTATAGTCACCGTGCTGTACATTAGGTCTTCAGAACATAGTCATCCTACATAATTGAATGTTTGGGCCTCCCTTGACCAACATCTCCCCATTTCCTTCAACCAACATTCTACTCTTTGCTTTTATAAGTTAAACTGTTTTTTTTTTTTTTTTTTAGATTTTACATAGAAGTGATATCATACATACAAGTATTTGACTTTCTGTGTTTCTTACTTCACTTAGCATCATGTCTTGGTTGTCCAGGTTTATCTATACTGTTGCGAATGACACCATCACCAGGGAAATGCAAATCAAAAGCATGATAAGATATCGTCTCACAACTGTGAGGACAATTAGTATAAAAAAGACAAGAGATTACAAGTATTGGGGAGGGTGTGAAGTAAAGGGAACCCTTGTACACTATTGATGGAAATGTAAATTGGTGCAGCCATTATGAAAAACAATATGGAGGTCCCTCAAAAACTAATAGTACTGCCATATGTCCCAGCAGTTCCGCTCCTGAGTATATATAAGAAGGAAGTGAAATCAGTCTTTCAAAGAGATATTTGTCCATTGCAGCATTATTCACAATAGCCAAAATATATAGAAACAACCTAATGGTCCATTGACAGATGAGTGGACAAAAAAATGTGAGAAACAATAGAATATTATCCAGCTATAATGAAGAAGGAATCCCTGCCATTAGAGACTATTTTCATAAGAGTTGTCAACTACTGCTAGCTATAGCTTGGCCAAATTGCAAAGTCATAGTAGGTCAGTTTCCCGGCTATAAAGGTCTACAGTCTTCTGGCTTTACCAGCTCCTTCTAGTTTTCTTATCCTCTACTTCACCATGCCAGCAATTTGTATGTCTGATTTAATGCTAATTAAATACAAATAACTAGATACCCATGCTTTTGGCATATGAAGGTTATTAGAGGCTATTATAAAGGTTATTAAAACTTTCCAGGTGACACAGTGGTAAAGTGGTAAAGAGTCCTCCTGCCAATGCAGGAGATGTGAATTTGATCCCTGGGTTGGGAAAACCCCTTGAAGGAGGAAATGGCAACCCACTCCGGTATTCTTGCCTGGACATTCCCGTGGACAGAGGATCCTGTCACAAAGAGTTGGACATGACTGAGCAATCAACTGAGCACACATGCAGACACATAGTTTAAAAATTTGTAATAATTCAGGGCTCTTATTCTAAGCAAGATATACTAAATGTTTCAAATGCTTTAGTTCATTTAATGTTTACCACAACTGTACCAAGTAGTTATAATTATTATATCCATCTTATAAATAAGGAAACTGATAAAACAGCTAAAAAGTGGTAGAGTGCGGAGCTTGAACAAAGGTCTGACTCCAGTCCCATGTTGTCAACTATTTTGCAAATATAATTTAGAGGTGTAGATAGTGCCTTTTTAAGTCAATAAGGAAAGGCTTTACCGGCTTAGAAAGAGGTCAGGTTTTATAATTATGTATAATTGTCATCTGCATACCTGAGGTTATTGATATTCCTCCCAGCAATCTTGATGCCATCTTGGGCTTCATCCAACCTGGAATTTCTCATGATTTACTCTCCATATAAGTTGAATAAGTAGGGTGAAAATATGCAGCCTTGATGTACTCTTTTCTCAATTTTGAACCAATCTGTTGTTCCATGTTTGGTTCTAACTGTTGCTTCTTGACTTGCATACAGGTTTCTCAGGAGGCAGGTAAGGTGGTCTGGTATTCCCATCTCTTTAAGAATTTCCATAGTTCGCTGTGATCCACACAGTAAAAGGCTTTAGCATAGTCAATGAAGCAGAAGTAGATGTTTTTCTGGAATTTTCTTGCTTTTTCTATGATCCAACGAATGTTGGCAATTTGATCTCTGGTTCCTATTAGGGACAATTAAATTATGTTCCTATAAAATCTTTCAGTTTATTTTAATTACATGTTAAATGTTTTTTGCTAACCTTTTAAATTTGTGAGTTATTTTTTAAATGTAAAACAAGTTTTAAATTTTAATAGAAGAATATATACAAATAGAATGGTCCAGAATTATATATAAAAATCCTATCCTTATCTCTTCATTGCATTTCCAGATCTAAGAGGTAAGTAAATTTAACTCTTTATAGATCATTCTTATTAAAAGTATATATTCAAGTATATATCTTTTGTTGATTTAGACTGATGTACTATTATGAAAGATAAAGAGTCAGACATGACTGAGCGGCTGAACTGAACTGAACTATTATGAAAGATAAAAAAAATTAGTATTTTTATTTCCTACTTTGCCCCATCCACCTATAATTTTTATGAAATATACTGTTATCCATATGATACCTAGTAGTTTTCTTATAATTTTAAATAATATTTTCTTCCTTATTTCTTCATATCACCTTTAGGTGTTGTATATTGCCCCATTGATGTAAAAGATAAAGAATTTAATCTGCCTGCATTTTAACTTTTTCCTTACTTCAGTGTTTTTGCAAGTTAAACAATTTGAAACTATTAAAAGAATACCATAAAATTTACTGTTCCTACAACTGTAATTAAAGTCTTCAGTACACTGTTTTTCTGTTGAATCACTTTATGCCTCACATGAATGTATACATTATTATGATTAAGTCAGTACTTTTTACAGAACCAAGTCTTGCCTGAACACATAAAGAAGGGAACATAATCCTTTGTTACTAAATCCTGCTGCTTGAAAGAGAGCATCTCTGCCTTCAAGTTTCAAAGGCCTCCTTTTAACATCTTGTAAGCTTTCTTTGATTCTTTTTGATAATACTCAATTGCTGCTGATTCGTTTGGTTTATGTTGTCCTTTCTTAGGTATTTCTTTTTCTTTTACTGTGGTTTATCCTGAAAAAAGATCATATTTATGATAATCAGATGACAATTTTTTTTTTGCTCTGGCATCTTTAAAAGTACTTTTTGTCTCTCTACATTTGCTTAAGTATATAAAATTCTGGATTCAAATAATCGTCCCTTAGAAATTTGAATTAGTAGGTTTTTAGGTTTTGTTTTGTTTTGTTTTTTGACTTTCTGTCATTCAGCATTGTTGATTATGTCAGCTTCAGTCTCACTTTTCATAGGTAATGTGTTACTTTTTCCCTCTGGAAGGACTAAGATAAATCAGTACAGAGAGTTGAGTGAAGATTCTGCGTGGGCTTTGTGTTTATTGGCAAAGAGTGCTTATAGGCATGTTTTCATGGGGATGATTTTGTGGTGAGCAATCTAGCTGGAGGAGATAGATGCCTCTTTCATTGCTGAAGTAGGAGGTTCTTATTTTGCTGGATGAATCCCACTGGCCTAGTTATTCAGAATTCAGTGTTTAAATTAGTCTAATAGCTACATCAGGGCCCACTCCTCTCTTTTGTATTTGCCCACCCACTGTGCAGATTCTCATAATTTCCCTTTGGAATTTGGAATCACCACAATTATCTCAGCTGCCATGTTCCTTACATGTATTTCCTGTCAATCCAATCTCATTGCCCTTATAATCTGGATTTCTTCAAATATTCAGTTCCAATTCTGACTCATTTTCTGGGTTTGAGGAACACTTATTATTTTTCTTTTTTCTTAATTATGTTTTGTCATCTCATTTGATCACTGGAAAGACAAGGAAGGAAAATATTTGCTGGATCATACATTTTTCAACTTACTTGAAATTTCTGGTTTTCCTTAAAAACTTCATAAAATAATATATAGAAGGGTCATTGCCCCAATTTTGTATAATTTTAGAATAGAACCTAAGCATATTAACACAATATTTAAGACTTTCTGCCCTTAAGAATAATGCATTCCTTTTTAATATCATCTTTATAGCTTCAATGCTTTATTCCTAGACGAGTGGAATTCTATAATGACCCTCAAAATTCCTGGCCCCTTATGTATACACATCTTCTCCCTATTACTGAATTACAATTTAGTCTCTGTTCTACTGTGGAGTGATTTTGCAGGTGCAATTAGGATCCCAAATTAGTTGACTTTAAGATGATCTCATTAGGCTTAACCTTATCTCATAAGCTTCAGCAGTATGTGAACCGAGAAATTCCAGATATACAAGCTGGATTTAGAAAAGGCAAAGGAACCAGAGAACAAATTGCCAACATTTTTTGGATCATAGAGAAAGCAAGGGAATTCCAGAAATACATCTACTTCCACTTCATTGACTATATTAAAGCATTTGACTATGTGGATCACAACAAACTGTGCCAAATTCTTAAAAAGACCAGAGTACCAGACCACCTTACCTATCTCCTGAGAAACCTGTATACAGATCAAGAAGCAGCAGAATCAGACATGAAACAACAGACTAGTTCAAAATTGGGAAAGGAGTATGTCAAGGCTGTATATTGTCACTCTGCTTATTTACCTTATATGTACAGGGGGTGCCTACGTGCTAAGTTGCTTCACTTGTGTCCAACTCTTCGCAGCCCTATGGACTGTAGCTTGCCAGGCTCCTCTGTCCATGGGGATTTTCCAGGCAAGGATACTGGAGTGGGTTGCCATGCCCTACTCCAGGCTTTCCTCCCATTTCAGAGATTGAACCCACTTCTCCTGGGTCTCCTGCATTGGCAGGTGGGTTCTTTAGCACTAGCGCCACCCAGGAAGTCCAAATGTAGAGTACATGCTGGACTGGATGAATCAAGGTGGAATCAAGATTGCAAGGAGAAATATCAACAACTTCAGTACGTAGATGATACCACTCTAATGGCAGAAGAGAAGACTCTTGAGAGTCTACAAGGAGATCAAACCAGTCAATACTAAAGGAAATTAACCCTGAATATTCATTGGAGGGACTGATGCTATAGCTGAAGTTCCAATATTTTGGTCTCTGGATGTGAAGAGCTGACTCATTGGAAAAGATCCTGGTTCTGGGAAAGATTGAGGGCAATGGGACAAGGAGGTGACAGAGGATGAGATGATAGGAGGCACCACCAACTCAATGGACGTGAGTTTGAGGAAACTCTGGGAGAGAATGGAGGACAGTGATAGCCAGCTGGCTTTGAAGTTGTACGGGGCTCTATGGAAAGAAATGCAGCAAACACGAATAGTTCAGAAAGGTCTCTGAGTGACAGCCAGCAAGGAAACAGTCCTGCAGCCACAAAGAACTGAATTTTGACAACAAGAAGATTTAACTTGGGAACACATTTTTCCCTGATGGCTCAGATGATAAAGAATCTGCCCGTGATGCAGGAGACCTGGGTTTGATCCTTGAGTTGGGAAGACCCACTGAAGAAGGGAATGGCTACCCACTGCTGTATCTTTGCCTAGAGAATTCCATGGACAGAGGAGCCTGGCAGGCTACAGTCCATGGTATGGCAAAGAGTCAGACACAACTTAGTGACTAACACACTTCTTTCTGGATGAAAACTCAGTGCTAACCGACATCTTGATTTCAGCTTTGTCTACCCTGAGCTGAGAGCACAGTCACTGACATACTATCTTCACATTTCTCCATCTCTCTCTCTCTTTCCCTCTCTTCCTACCTGTCACCTCTGCTTCCATGATCACATCTCCTCTGACTCTGAGTCTCCTGTTCCCTCTCTCATTTCTAAGGTTGCTTGTGATCATATCTGTCCTTACCTGGCTAATCCAGGAACATATCCCCCTTTCACAGTCCTTAGTTTAGGGATATCTGTGAAGTCCCTTTGCCATGCAAGGTAGTGTATTAGCAGATTCCGGGGATTAAGATAGAAACATTTTAGGGAACCAGTTTTCTTTCTATCAAAGGTACCTTTAGTTAGAATTATAAGAGAGCTGTAGGAACGGTTTTATCTAGTATTAAGATTAGCAGACTTTAGGGACTTCCCTGGTGGTCAAGTAGTTAAGAATCTGCCTTGCAATGCAAGGGACAGGGGTTCGATCCCTGGTCAGGGAACTAAGGTCCATAAGCCATGGAGCCACTAAGCTTGCACTATAAGTACTGAAGCCCGCATGCTCTGGAGCCCATGAAACACGACTAGAGTTGCACACCACAGTGAAAGATCCCACATGATGCAGTCTAGATCTACCTTCAGAAATTATTTAGTATCTGTACTACACAATTAAAAATCATATTTATTAATAAAACTTTTATTTATACATTAAACTGGCTTAAATTGTTTCTGATATTTCTTTCTTTATACAATTATGCCTCTTGAATAATTAGCATTTTTTAAAAAGAGTTTTTTGGTGCAGGTTTGCAAGATAAAGTAGTCTTTGAGTCATTGAATTCAATCTCAAATGAGATCTCTGTAGAATACATAAACTTCTGCCCTTTAACTTTTGGATTAGAATAAGGAAGAGAAAAAAAAATTGATATTTACTGAGTGAAAGGAAATGAATGTGATTTGCCTAGTTGTTTTCTTCATTTTACAAATGGTGGAAGGATCACTAAGGGTCACACAGACAGCAAATAGTGAAGTCAAATTTCATCTCTTGAAGTATCCTCAAACTCATAATTTATCCTTCCTGTAGAGTAATACTGTAGAGTAATGTTTACAGTGAAACTAATGTTAATATATTACCATGGAGTGTAGAATTTGGGAAGTTTTCTGAATACCTTAAATTCCAATTTTGGGGGGATAGTGATGTTACTCAATTAAATACTGAAAATCTAGCCTCCTGGAGATTTCCCACATTTTCTTAAGACAAAGTGGCAGGAAATGAAGTCCCTAAAATGCATCTGTAGTTCTCAGGAGTCTTCTGAAAATCACTAAGAGATATCTATAGTTATTAGATTAGGTATTATCCTAAGCATTTTAAATTACCTGGCCATAGGCTAGTGAAAACCATAACTTTGGAGTGTAAAATGCTTATTTATTAAAATGAAGAAAAGGAAACAATGTAGTAGTTTTAATGTCAATGATTTTTAAATAGATCAGACAAATGAGTGAGTAAGCCAAAACAAAATTTTTTATTTTATATTTATTATTACTTTTTCACATCTTTTGATCCTCTTATTTCTACCTTCTCCCAACTGGCAATTTTGCTTGAGGGTCTTAAAATTAACTCATTTTGTTTTAACCAATTAAGGAAAATCTTGGATAAAATGTTGATTATATAAGTAATATGAGAAAAATCAATGCATGTTCTACTTTTTAGGTGGAATTCACATAGCATAAAATTCACCATAATAAAGTGAACAATTCACTTCATTATACAAATTGCTCATAAATTCAGTGGCATTTAGTACACTCACCATTCATGAAACTATCATCTCTATCTAGCTTCACATTTTCATCACCCAAAAAAGAAAACCCATACACTTTAAAGAGTCATTCCCCATTTTCCCCTACCCCAACCCAAAGTCACTCTGCTTTCTATATCTATGGGTTTTGCTTTATAAAAATTTCATATAAATGAAATCATATAATATGTGACCTTTTATGTCTGGCTTAACTCACAACATTTTTGAAGTATATCCATATTATAAATCCCTTTATGTGGGTAAATAATGTTCCATTGTATGGATATACCATTGTTTGTCCATTTATCATCAATGGACACTTGGATTATTTTCCTCTCTGACTGTTGCAAATAGTGCTTATGAGTTCATTTGTGTGCAAGTATTTTTTTAATTTGTTTTGAAACACTTTGGGTATATATGTAGGAATGGAATTGCTAGGTTATAGATAATTATATGCTTAATTTTTGAACATCTGCCAAAGAATACCCAATAGCAACTGCCCATTTTGCATTGCCAATAGCAGTTAAAATGAGTTCCAATTTCTCCATATTTTTGCCAAAATATGCTATTTTCCTTAAAAAAAAATTATCCATCCTAATAATTGTGAAATGCCATCTCATTTGCTAAGCATACTTTCCTGTCCTTATTTGCCATTTTCATAGCTTCCTCAGATAAATGTGTTCAAACATCTTGCCCATTTTTAAATATTTGGTTGTTGAAAATTTAAAATTATAAAACATTGGCTATATGAGTTGTTCATTATCTTTGAACCTATCTTACTTATACCCAAAAGTTTGTGCTTTCCATCCCTCTCACCCTATACTGCCCCTCCCCTGCTTTCCACTGGTAACTACTAATATATTCTCTATGAGTCTTCCTTTTTGTTATATTCACTAGTTTGCTGTATTTTTTAGATTCCATATATAGTTGGAAGTTATTTTATTTGCAAGTATTTTTCCCATTCTATAGGTTATCTTTTCACTTACTTTGTTTGATGCATACAAGTGTTTAATCTTAATTTATTCCCATTTATCTATGCTTTTCTTTTGCTGATCTTGCTTTTGGTGTCATATGCCAAAACTATGGTTGTGAAGATTTAGCTCTATGATTCCCTTCAGAGTTGTATAGATTTAGCTTTTATATTTAGTTTTTGATCCATATTGAATTAATTTTTATAAATGGTGTGTTGAGTATCTTTGATTGTGTTCAAAACTCTGCCCTGATAGAGCTCTGTGCCTTACCCTTCATGTAGTTATTGTTATAAGTTACATTTTTCTACATTATATCCATAATGCATAATTTATAATTACTGAATTATGATTTGTATTTTAAAACACATATAAGTAAAAGAGTAGTTACAAAGCAAAATACAGTAATACTGGCTTTTATATTTACCTATGGAGTTACCTTTACCAGTGCACTTTATTTTTTTACATGACTTTAAGTTACTTTTTCATGTTTTAACTTCAGCCTGAGGGGCTCCCTTTAGCTTTTCTTATAAGACAAGTCTATTAGCAGCAACTCCCTTAGTTTTTGATTGTTTGGTAATACCTTAATTTTACTCTTTATTTGTGAAATATTGTTTTGCCAGATACAGTATTTTTGATAGACAGTTTGTTTTTTTCCCCAGATAGGTAGAAAGAACAAAGGTGAATTAAAATGCCACAAAGCTCCTCCTACTGTGTTTAAATCTTTTTCTTGATTCACCATTTGCTTGGTTTCTATTAAACTTTGACTGTTTTCCAGAGTTTTGACAAGGTTGATTCTGAAAATTTTTACTTATTTTTTTGTTTCTGGCATAGGAAGCATAGGGTCAGCTTCCCAGAGCTTTTACTCTGCCATTTTCACTGATATCACATAATAATAGTTTCTAAACATTTGGAAAGATTTTTAACTGGTATCTTCATGTAGGGGGCTTCCCAGGTGGCTGAGTGGTAAAGAATCTGTAGGCCAATACAGGAGACACAGGAGACGCAGGTTTGATCCCTGGATCGGGTAAATCCTCTGGAAGAGGAAATGGCAATCCATTCCAGTATTCTTACCTGTGAAATCCCATGAGCAGAGGAGCCTGGTGGGTTTCCGTCCATGGAGTCGCCAAAAGGTTGAACAGGACTGAGTGACTAAACAAAAATCTTCACGTAGCCATGTAGCTCTAAAATCCCAGCATCGCATTCCTGTAATGTTTCCCCTGAGATCTAATTGTGGCCAGTGCTCATTTCTATGAGATCCGTCGTCTATGAGGGTCTTATAGATCCCTCACCTTAAGACTCCTCAAGCTGATTTCATCCCAGATGCTCAAATATTGCCTTCATGTTTGTTCTTTGCATCTTGGCTGCCTCTGTCAAGATCTCCATGCTCTTGAGGTGTGAAGCAGAATTCCAGCAGCCCCCAGGGTGCAGGTCTGCAAGATCACAATGCCCAGCTCTGGCCTCAGTGCCTAGAACATTGCTTATCCTGGGCAGGCCTGTCCTGCCACATGTGAATGTTTGAATAATTATTCAACATTAGGTACACTTAGAAAGTTATAAGCCAGTATCTCACACCAGGTGTTTTTTTTTTTTTTTTTCCTCTCTAGCAGGAGTCCTTACATTTCCATACAGTTTGGAGGCTCTATCCCTTGGAATTTCAAGTTACCATTTTATTGCCAAGAGACATCACGGGGGTGAATGTGGAACCCACTGTGGCTTAAAACTTTGTCCTATCTTACAAATTGGAACAATTATATCTAAAATGTTCTGTGTGTATAATTTCTATGGTCCTGGCTAGGGACAAACCTGGTTTGCACTCAAGGAAGTCACCAGTTATGGCTTCCCACTAAGTATTAATAAATCCTTCACACTCTTCTCAGCTCAAATGCAGTTTTCAAAATAGGAGTTATTTCCAGTTATAAGCAAAATTGTCTAGTAACACAATATTCTATCTTTATTATATGCCTAAGAAACAACTATAAGTTATACCAAGGTTAAATTACTCTATAGAGAAGATGTTTGCTAACTTTTTACTCATTTTATTATAAATACATGATAAATCTTTTATAATTATATATATAAAGATATTATTAACAGAGAGAAAAAGAAAAGGTATATATTTATTTCTATATAGTGTGATATTGTACTTCTCACAGATTTTGAGTCCTACTGTCCTTACATATTATTTTCCCACCATACATATGCCAAAGAGATGATTAAAATATTAACCAAACCACTATTATTCCATGATGTTAAAGACCATGTATGTAAAACTCCACCAGATTTGTTTTATCTTTTTGTATTGCATATAATGATTTGCCTGTGCATGTTCAGGGATCTTGGAAGTATTTGGAACACTCTATTTATGTGATAAGTCACTTCAGTCATGTCTGACTCTTTGCGACCCTACGGACTATAGCCTGCTAGGCTCATCTGTCCTAAGGGTCTCCAGGCAAGACTCCTGGAGTGGATTGCCATGTCCTCCTCCAGGGGAGTGTGCCAACCCAGGGATCAAACCTGCGTCTCTTACATCTTCTGCATTGGCTGGTGGGTTCCTTGCCACTAGCACCGCTATTTATTAGGCCATAAACTAGAATGTGGGGTTCCCAAATAGCACTAGTGGTAAAGAAACCACCTGCAGGTTCAATCCCTGAGTTACGAAGATACCCTATAGAAGGAAATGGCAATCAACTCCACTATTCTTGCCTGGAAAATTCCATGAACAGAGGAGCCAGGCAGGCTACATTCCACGGGATCACAAAGAGTTGAATGCAACTAAATGACTAAGCACACAGAACCATGAATGTATGATAGGAAGATATGTACATCGATAATTTTTGTTTCAGCCTTAAAGTATATCTATTATTTATATTTCAAATTGAAATTTAAAAGTCTCAAAGTAAAACAGGTTAACAAGGGAAGAAAGTGTCAAAATAAAAAGTGGAAAACAAAAGTATAATACTTCCGATTTTACTTTACAAAGAAAAATATTCATTAACATTTCTGTATTTCTAGCAGTCTTAGTCTTCTAGAGCTGCTGATGTGCTCTGCTCAGTCGTTTCAGTTGTGTCTGACTCTGTGCAGCCCCATGGACTGTAGACTGCCAGATTCCTCTCTCCATGGGATTCTCCAGGCAAGAATACTGGACTGGGTTGCCATACCCTTCTCCAGGGGATCTTCCAGACCTAGGGATCAAACCCGTGTCTCTTACATCTCCTGCATTGGCAGACGGGTTCTTGACCACTAGTGCCACCTGGGAAGCCCTCTATAACTACAGATACATTTATATTGTAAAATCATGACCATGCTATTTTAAAAACTAGCATTATAATGCAACAATATTCTGGATATATTAAACTCTTAACATTACTGGTAGTTCAGTCCCCTTCGCTCAGTTGTGTCTGACTCTTTGTGACCCCATGAACTGTAGCACGCCAGGCCTCCCTGTCCATCACCAACTCCCGGAGTTTACCCAGACCCATGTTCATTGAGTCGTTGATGCCATCCAACCATCTCATCCTCTCTTGTCCCCTTCTCCTCCTGCCTTCAATCTTTCCCAGCATCAGGGTCTTTTCAAATGAGTCAGCTCTTCGCATCAGGTGGCCAAAGTACTGGAGTTTCAGCTTCAACATCAGTCCTTCTAATGAACACCCAGGACTGATCTCCTTTAGGATGGACTGGTTGGATCTCCTCCCAGTCCAAGGGACTCTCAAGAGTCTTCTCCAACACCACAGTTCAAAAGCATCAATTCTTCGGTGCTCAGCTTTCTTTATAGTCCAACTCTCACATCCATACATGACCACTGGAAAAACCATAGCCTTGACTAGACGGACCTTTGTTGGCAAATTAATGTCTCTGCTTTTTAATATGCTGTCTAGGTTGGTCATAACTTTCCTTCCAAGGAGTAAGCGTCTTTTAATGTCATGGCTGCAATCACCATCTGCAGTGATTTTGGAGCCCAGAAAAACAAAGTCAGCCACTGTTTCCACTGTTTCCCCATCTATTTGCCATGAAGTGATGGGATCAGATGCCATGATCTTCGTTTTCTGAATGTTGAGCTTTAAACCAACTTTTTTACTCCCTTGTTTCACTTTCATTAAGAGGTTCTTTAGTAGCTGCATGGTATTTCCTTATAAAATTGAACCATAATTTTAATATACTTTTGGCTACTGAAGTTGTTTGTGTATTTTTTAAAATAAAAGTGTCAATATTTCTTAGACTCAAATTTCCATCACTTTGTATACCAAAGATCTTATTGAGATTTTTGCTAACAAATTTTCGAAGCCTCCTATTGTATGAGAACTTAGTCACTGCAATCCTGTGCCAATTGAATTTGACAAGCATTCATGAGTACTTACAATGTGCAAGACACTTCTGATCCAGCACTTAAGAAAATGAACTGAATGGTTGGAAAAATCAGTTTTAGACATAACACATACAGATTGCAAAGACTTTTATATTAGAAATAGAATGAGTTTTTGTCCATAAAGAGAAACTTGAGTTAATGGAATCCAAAGAATGAGAGGCCTTGGGGAAAGATATTGTTCAGATTTGATATGCCATTAGGAGATTAGATGCCTCTAAAGCTGCCAAGAGACAAGTCCAAAAGATACGCATTCATGATAGTAATGGGAAAAGAAATTTTAAAAAGAAGCTTCCACAGGTTCACTCAGCATAAAACCATTGATTAAATAATGACTAGAAGGAAATTACACATTGAAGTGTGATACCATTCACTTGAATATCTTAACCTTCCCTGAAGAAATATATTTGCTAACATTCTAATAGAACCCCTGCCTAGTGTCTTCCAAGAGAGATAAATTGATTCAGGAAATAGAGATGGTGATTGAGTTGTAATTCTTTGAAGGTATTACTCTGTGTAAGATAGAAAGCATACTTAGATTTTTCAAAAACCATTAAAAATAGTTCTTGATAGAAACAACTCTCGGGAATTTAAAGGAAATGTTAAGCCTGTGGAAACAGTAATACTGGGCAATATATTGACTTACTAAGGTATATGAATATAGGAACAGTAGTAGTGAACCAATTTAAAAGAGTAATGGATTTACTTGTAGTGAAGAAAACACTTAACAAGGTAATTATTATTGTTGTCTAAATACACATTTTATTTGATAAAACCTAAGTCCATCTTAAAAGATGATGTTGAAAACATCAATCTTGGAATGTAAAAATTAGAAGGAACTTTAGATATCATCAGCAACTTCATCTGAGGGAACAAATCTCTAAGAATATGAAATTAATTATCCAGTCATACATCTAGTAAGTCAGTATATAAAGCTAAGATTCCATTCTGCTGCAAATAAAAGTAAAATCAGGTAAAGTTGGCTTTTACTTTTTTTACAAGCTACACAGGTAATCCATCCTAGTATAATACATAATTCAATGATGCTATTAGTGGAGGGGGAATATTTTTTTATTTTTTGCTTTGCTATCTTCAGAATCTAGGCCTTCTCTGTCAAGCTGACAGCTTAGCAGCTGAAAAGATGTTTGTTTCCCATCTAAGACTCACAATTACACATGGGTAGGAAGTGAAAAACATAGTTTAAAAAACATAATTTTTTTTTTTTAAATGAGACTTGTTTTTTAGGTATATGCTCCTCAGGCATCTGCTTACAATTCCATTAGTGAGGCTTGTGTCACATATCCACACATTTCAGAGAGGTTGAAATTTTTATTATTTTAATTCAATATCCTCCTATCCCCCCCAAAAAAATTGGAATTCTACTAATGAATTAGAAGGATGTAAGGATATAATGTGAAGGCAATCTGCATTGTTCACCACAAATATCATATCTAGATACCCATCTTCTGATGAAAATCTGTGTTAATCAGGGTTTGCCAGAGAAACAGAGCTAATCTCTCTCTCTCTCTCTCTCTCTCTCTCTTTCTTTAGTCACTAAGTCACGTCCAACTCTTGTGACCCCATGGGCTATAGCCTGCCAGGCTCCTCTGTCCATGGGATTCTCCAGGCAAGGATCCTGGAATGGATTGCCATTTCCTTCTCCAGGGGATCTTCCCGGCCCAGGAATCGAACCGGGGTCTCCTGCATTGCAGGCAGATTCTTTACCAACTGAGCTATGAGGGAAGCCAATAGAGCTAATAGAATATATCTATTTATCTATCTATCAGTCTCTCTATCTGTTCACTTCTTTTGAAGAACTGGCTCACACATTGTGGGAGCTGACAAGTCCAAAATCTGCCAGGTTGGAAACCTAAAAAAACCTGTTGGAAACCTGTTGTAGTCTAAAGTCTAAAGGCTGTCTGCAACAGACTGAATGAAGCCCACCCACATTATGGAGAGTAATCTGCTTTACTAGGATTTAAGGAATAAATCTTATTACTCATCTGATTTAATGTTTATGGCATGTAAAAATGATCTTAGATGAGATTAGTATCTAAAATATACTGATTTAAATTTTAATCTCATCTGAAAAATTTCTTCACAGTGGTATCTGATATCTAGTCTGGTATTTGACCAAATATCTGGGTATCGTGGCCTAGCCAGTTTGACACACACAGTTATCTATCTTAAGTCTTTCCTTCATCAATTTGGCACCCATAGATATCTCCTTTATTTCAGTTCACTTGCTCTGTCGTGTCCAACTTTGCTGCCCCATGGACTGCAGCAGGCCAGGCTTCCCTATCCATCACCAACTCCTGGAGCTTGCTCAAACTCATGATATCCCCTTAAATTATACTTAATGTCTAAACAAAGACAGCAATAGGTAATATGCTTCCTAAAATAAACATATCCTGTATACAAATGAAAATGCACTAATTTGCTCCCCAGAAGAGGATTAAAATTCTTCTTCGGTAATGTTAGCTCTTCTTGCAATCCTGTTACTTAAATACTGTGATATAAATATAATACATCTTATATGATAACAGAATAAATGAAGAAAGAAAATGTGTATGTATTTCATAACTAAATGAGGAAGAAATACCCATGATAATTATATTAATTAATATAACTAGTCATGTGATCATTGTTGATATTTATAACTGCTTTATTCCACTACTCATTCCCTTTGCTCTCAACAAGCATCTTAGCTGATCACAGTATTTTCCATGATGGAACGACTCAAACCTTCATTCCTGAGGGGACTGGACCATTACTAGTACTGTCTGAATTGAGTTGCAGTTTTTCATTGACCTTTAATCACAGGGCATGATAACTCTGGGACACCAAAAAGGATCTCCTGTATTCCAGACATAACTTTCCTCACCACTATTGTGGCCAGTAGTTCACTGTCTCCTTGGTGATCAGTATCAGTCAATCTCACCCAGCACAGGGCCACCCTTCTTTGCAGGTTGATTCAGTATAAAAAGCCCAAAACAGCAAAGTAAAAAATTTAACTTCCAGTTCAGCAGAATAATGGACATATCTCCTGGGTGGAATTATTCTCCAATTTGGAACTAAGACTTCTAGGACAGAAAAGCATAAGGGTGTGGGTACAGAAATCAAAGATTCTGCTAGTGGACCACTAGGGATAGTAGGGGACCCTAGGGGTGTGAGTGATGCCACCTCAATTTCCACCCCTTGTTTTTTGAATCCTTCAGTCCTGGTTATAAGAAAAACAGCACTATATATTGGACACTAATTCAGAGGACATAGAGCCTCTTGGAGAACCTTGCTCCAGCCCTGCTAGGTATCGACACCTAGCAATTTAACTCTAGCTATAACTGAGCCTTCTAAAGGTCGTTCCACCATTCTTTCAAACCAGCTACTTCAAAACAGTGGGGAACATGGTAAGACCAGTGAATTCTATGAGCATGGGCCCATTTCCACACTTTGTTTCTTTGCTGTGAAGAGTTTCTTAATCAGAGCAATGATCATGAATGTGGAGTACCATAATAATGGAGTTCTGTAGGTTCATAGTTTGCAGTTGCTGTTGTTTTTAATTTTATTTGTTTATTTGACTGCTTTGGGTCCTAGTTGAGGCACACAGGATCTTCATTGCATCATGTGGCATCTTTTCCTCGCAGCTCACAGACTCTCTAGTTGTGATGCACAGGCTTAGTTGCTCTGCAGCATGTGGGATCTTAGTTTCCCAGCCAGGGATTAAACCTGCATCCCCTGCATTACGAGGCAGATTCTTAACCACTGGACAACCGAGGAAGTCCACACAGACTGTAGTTTTGACAGAAGTGTTACAGGGAAGGTAAGTTCATATCCAGAGTAAATGTCTACTTCAGGAAGAGCAAAACTACTGCCTCTTTTTTATTTTTTTTTCAGAAGGATACTGCCCAGTGTAATTAACCTGCCACCAGCTAATGGCTGATCACTCCAGAGAACAATGACATCTTGGGGACTCAGTGTTGATTTCAGTTACCAGCAGAGTGGCCAGAGTGTCAACCAGAGTAGCCCTGGCTCACAGCCAGTATGAAGCTGGGGTTCTCAGTCCCACAACACAAAGAAATTAACTCTACCAACAACCTTAGGGAGGTTGTGAGAATATTTTTTTCCAACACAAGTCTCCAGATGAGAAAATATCTTAATCAACAACTTGATTGAGCACAGAACAGGCATATTCATCTACAGAAATATGGAGAAAACAGTGCATGCTGTTTATGGCTGTTAAATTTGTGGTAATCTTTTAAACAGAAATAGAGAATAAGCCAATGTGTTCTCATGGCAAAACCCTATTAGCCTTTGCCCTGATTCATTCCGTACTCTCAGGCCAAATTTGCCTGTTACTCCAGGTGTTTCTTGACTTCCTACTTTTGCATTCCAGTCCACTATAATGAAAAGGACATCTTTTTTGGGTGTTAGTTCTAAAAGGTCTTGTAGGTCTTCATAGAATCATTCAGCTTTGGCTTCTTCAGCGTTCCTGGTTGGGGCATAGGCTTGGATTACCATGATATTGAATGGTTTGCCTTGGAAATGAACAGAGATCATTCTGTCGTTTTTGAGATTGCATCCAAGTACTGCATTTCAGACTCTTTTGTTGACTATGATAGTTACTCCATTTCTTCTAAGGGATTCCTGCCCACAGTGGTAGACATAATGGTCATCTGAGTTAAATTCACCCATTCCAGTCCATTTTAGTTCACTGATTCCTAGAATGTCAACCTTCACTCTTGCCATCACCTGTTTGACCACTTCCAATTTGCCTTGATTCATGGACCTAACATTCCAGGTTCCTATGCAATATTGCTCTTTATAGCATCGGACCTTGCTTCTATCACCAGTCCCATCCACAACTGGATATTGTTTTTGCTTTGGCTCCATCCCTTCATTCTTTCTGGAGTTATTTCTCCACTGATCTCCAGTAGCATATTGGGCACCTACCGACCTGGGGAGCTTCTCTTTCAGTATCCTATCATTTTGCCTTCTTATACTGTTCATGGGGTTCTCAAGGCACGAATATTGAAGTGGTTTGCCATTCCTTTCTCCAGTGGACCACATTCTGTCAGACCTCTCCACCATGACCCAACTGTCTTGGGTGGCTCCACACGGCATGGCTTAGTTTCACTGAGTTAGACAAGACTGTGGTCCTGTGATCAAGTTGGCTAGTTTTCTGTGATTATGGTTTTCGTGTGTCTGCCCTCTGATGCCCTCTCACAACACCTACCGTCTTACTTGGGTTTCTCTTACCTTGGACCTGGGGTATCTCTTCACGGCTGCTCCAGCAAAGCGCAGCCGCTGCTCCTTACCTTGGACGAGGGGTATCTTCTCACGGCCGACTCTCCTGACCTTGAACCTGGAGTAGCTCCTCTCGGCCCTCCAGCTCCGTGCAGCAGCCGCTCCTTGGAGGTGGGGTAGTTCCTCTTGGCTGCCGCTCCTGCGCTGTCGCAGCCTGGCGCTTTCGGCGCTGACCTTGGGCGAGGGGTAGCTCCTCATGGCCGCGCTTCTGCGCGGTCCGTCGCAGCCAGAGTTTTGCCAAGAGAACGCACTGGTCATAGCAAACACCCTCTTCCAACAACACAAGAGAAGACTCTACATATGGACATCACCAGATGGCCAACCCTGAAATCAGATTGATTATATTCTTTGCAGCCAAAGATGGAGAAGCTCTATACAGTCAGCAAAAACAAGACCTGGAGCTGCCTGTGGCTCAGATCATGAACTCCTTATTGCCAAATTCAGACTTAAACGGAAGAGAGTAGGGATAACCACTAGACCATTCAGGTATGACCTAAATCAAATCCCTTATGAATATACAGTGGAAGTGAGAAATAGATTTAAGGGACTAGATCTGATAGACAGAGTGCCTGATGAACTATGGATGGAGGTTTGTGACATTGTACAGGAGACAGGGATCAAGACCATCTCCATGGAAAAGAAATGCAAAAAGGCAAAATGGTTGTCTGAAGAGGCCTTACAAATAGCTGTGAAAAGAAGAGAAGCAAAAAGCAAAGGAAAAAAGGAAAAATATTCCCATTGGAATGCAGAGTTCCAAAGAATAGCCAGGAGAGATAAGAAAGCCTTCCTCAGTGATCAATGCAAAGAAATAGAGGAAAACAATAGAATAAGAAAGACTAGAGATCTCTTCAAGAAAATTAGAGATACCAAGGGAACATTTCATGCAAAAATGGGCTCAATAAAGGACAGAAATGGTATGGACCTAACAGAAGCAGAAGATATGAAGAAGAGGTGGCAAGAATACACAGAAGAACGGTACAAAAAAGATCTTCATGACCCAGATAATCACAAAAGTGTGATCACTCACCTAGAGCCAGACATCCTGGAATGTGAAGTCAAGTGGGCCTTAGAAAGCATCATTATGAACAAAGCTAGTGGATGTGATGGAATTCCAGTTGAGCTATTTCAAATCCTGAAAGATGATGCTGTCAAAGTGCTGCACTCCATATGCCAGCAAATTTGGAAAACTCAGCAGTGGCCACAGGACTGGAAAAGGTCAATATTCATTCCAATCCCTAAGAAAGGCAATCCCAAAGAATGCTCAAACTACCGCACAATTGACTCATCTCACACTCTAGTAAAGTAATGCTCAAAATTCTCCAAGCCAGGCTTCAGCAATACATGAACCGAGAACTTCCAGATGTTCAAGCTGGTTTTAGAAAAGGCAGAGGAACCAGAGATCAAACTGCCAATATCTGCTGGATCATCAAAAAAGCAAGAGAGTTCCAGGAAAACATCTAGTTCTGCTTTATTGACTACGCCAAAGCCTTCGACTGTGTGGATCACAATAAACTGTGGGAAATTCTGAAAGAGATGGGAATACCAGACCACCTGACCTGCCTCTTGAGAAATCTGTATGCAGGTCAGGAAGCAACAGTTAGAACTGGACATGGAACAACAGACTGGTTCCAAATTCGGAAAGGAGTACATCAAGGTTGTCTGTTGTGATCTCTCCATTTTCATTTCTAATTTTGTTAATTTGGTTCTTCTCTCTTTGTTTCTTAATGAGTCTTGCTAATGGTTTGTCAATTTTGTTTATTTTTTCAAAAAACCAGCTTTTAGCTTTGTTGATTTTTGCTATGGTCTCTTTAGTTTCTGATTGCATTTATTTCTGCCTAATTTTAAGATTTCTTTCCTTCTGCTAACCCTGGGGTTCTTCATTTCTTCCTTCCCCCCTCTAATTGGCCCCCCTTTTAGGTTTAAAAAAAGAGTTAAAAGGTTAATTTATGTTGGCTTTTCTTGTTTCTTGAATGTAAGCCTGTAATGCTTGAACCTTCCTCTTAAGCAGTTTGTTTTTTTTTTGCTTTTTACAGTGTCCCATAGGTTTTGGGTTGTTGTGTTTTCATTTTCATTCATTTCTATACATATTTTGATTTCTTTTTTTGATTTCTTCTATGATTTGTTGGTTATTCAGAAGCGTGTTATTTAGCCTCCATATGTTTGAATTTTTAACAATTTTTTTTTCCTGTAATTGAGATCTAATCTTACTGCACTGTGGTCAGAAAAGATGACTGGAATGATTTCAATTTTTTTGAATTTTCCAAGACCAGATTTATGGCCCAGGATGTGATCTATTCTGGAGAATGTTCCGTGTGCACTTGAGAAAAAGGTGAAGTTGATTGTTTTGGGGTGAAATGTCCTATAAATATCAATTAGGTCTAGCTGGTCCATTGTGTCATTTAAGGTTTGTGTTTCCTTGTTAATGAAAATGGAGAGATCACAACAGACAACACTGAAATACAAAAGATCATAAGAGACTACTACCAGCAGCTCTATGCCAATAAAATGGACAACTTGGATGAAATGGAAAAGTTCTTAGAAAAATATAACTTTCCAAAACTGAACCAGGAAGAAATAGAAGATCTTAACAGACCCATCACAAGCAAGGAAATCGAAACTGTAATCAAAAATCTTCCAGCAAACAAAAGCCCAGGACCAGATCGCTTCACAGCTGAATTCTACCAAAATTTAGAGAAGAGATAACATCTATCTTACTCAAACTCTTCCAGAAAATTGCAGATGAAGGTAAACTTCCAAACTCATTCAATGAGGCCACCATCACCCTAATTCCAAAACCAGACAAAGATGCCACAAAAAAAAGAAAACTACAGGCCAATATCACTGATGAACATAGATGCAAAAATCCTTAACAAAATTCTAGCAAACAGAATCCAACAACATATTAAAAAAATCATACACCATGACCAAGTGGGCTTTATCCCAGGAATGCAAGGATTCTTTAATATCTGCAAATCAATGTAATACACCACATTAACAAATTGAAAGATAAAAACCATATGATTATCTCAATAGATGCAGAGAAAGCCTTTGACAAAATTCAACACTCATTTATGATTAAAACTCTCCAAAAGCAGGAATAGAAGGAACATACCTCAACATAATAAAAGCTATATATGACAAACCCACAGCAAGCATCACCCTCAATGGTGAAAAATTGAAAGCATTTTCCCTGAAATCAGGAACAAGACAAGGGTGCCCACTCTCACCACTACTATTCAACATAGTGTTGGAAGTTTTGGCCACAGCAATCAGAGCAGAAAAAGAAGTAAAAGGAATCCAGATAGGAAAAGAAGAAGTGAAACTCTCACTGTTTGCAGATGACATGATCCTCTACATAGAAAACCCTAAAGACTCTACGAGAAAATTACTAGAACTAATCAATGAATATAGTAAAGTTGCAGGATATAAAATTAACACACAGAAATCCCTTGCATTCCTATATACTAACAATGAAAAAACAGAAAGAGAAATTAAGGAAACAATACCATTCACCATTGCAACAAAAAGAATAAAATACTTAGGAGTATATCTACCTAAAGGAGTACATCAAGGCTGTATATTGTCACCCTGCTTATTTAACTTATATGCAGAGTACATCATGAGAAATTCTGGACTGGAAGAAGCACAAGCTGGAATTAAGAACGCCAGGAGAAATATCAGTAACCTCAGATATGCAGATGACACCACCCTTATGGCAGAAAGTGAAGAGGAACTAAAGATCCTCTTGATGATAGTGAAAGAGGAGAGTGAAAAAGTTGGCTTAAAGCTCAACATTCAGAAAACGAAGATCATGGCATCCGGTCCTATCACCTCATGGGAAATAGATGGGGAGACAGTGGAAAGAGTGTCAGACTTTATTTTTTTGGGCTCCAAAATCACTGCAGTTGGTGACTGCAGCCATAAAATTAAAAGATGCTTACTCCTTGGAAGGAAAGTTATGACCAACCTAAATAGCATATTAAAAAGCAGAGACATTACTTTGCCAACAAAGGTCCATCTGGTCAAGGCTATGGTTTTTCCAGTGGTCATGTATGGATGTAAGAGTTGGAGTGTGAAGAAAACTGATAGCCAAAAAATTGATGCTTTTGAACTGTGGTGTTGGAGAAGACTCTTGAGAGTCCCTTGGACTGCAAGGAGATCCAACCAGTCCATCCTGAAGGAGATAAGTCCTGAATATTCATTGGAAGGACTGATGATGAAGCTGAAACTCCAATACTTTGGCCACCTCATGCAAAGAGTTGACTCATTGGAAAACATCCTGATGCTTGGAGGGGCTGGGGGCAGGAGGAGAAGGGGACGACAAAGGATGAGATGGTTGGATGGCATCACTGACTCAATGGACATGTGTTTCGGTAAGCTTCTGGAGTTGGTGATGGACAGGGAGGCCTGGCATGCTGCGATTCATGGAGTGGCAAAGAGTTGGACACGACTGAGTGACTGAACTGAACTGAGAGAATAAGCCTAATAGAAAACCTTCCCTAATCATGCTATTTGAAATTGTGGCCCCATGGACGGTAGCCTGCCAGGCTCCTCTGTCCATGGGGATTCTCCAGGCAAGAATACTAGAGTGGGTTGCCATGCCCTCCTCCAGGGTATCTTCCCATCCCAGGGATCGAACACAGGTCTGCCGCATTGCAGGCTGATTTTTTACCATCTTAGGCACCTGGGAAGCCCTTATTTCCTACACCCTTAGCTTAAATTCATTTCATCCACAGCACTTTTCACTATCTACTATACTATATAACTGAATATTCATAAGTTTTAATGTACGTTTCTCTCAACTATGACAAAAAATTCATGCAAGGAACAGAGCTTTTATCCTCCTTTGTCACAGATATATCAACAGTGCTTAGAATAATAGCTGACAGGTAATGGGCACTCAAGAAGTATTTGTTGAAAGATAAATGAATATTTGCAATAAATCCTAATGAACCTGGCCTAAAGAGTTAGGCTTCTTGAATAACATATTGCAGAGTAAACATAGGAGATAAACCACATGAAATGTTCCTGGAAATCCTGATTACAGTCCGGTTCTACCACTTCCACACATCTATGAACAAGTCTAAAATTTGCTTAACTTTAGTTTTGTCATCTCTAAATATGGATAATAAGGCTAGCTCTGTTTGCTTTCATGCTTGTTTTCAAAGTAATGCATATAATACTGTGTAATAAACTTTAAGGAACAGTATTAATTTTAAATGAAGAAATACAGGTGGCTGATATGTATGTAAAATTATTTCCACTTCCTAGTAAGCAAATGAATTATAGCAAAACATTAAATCATATATCACTTACTGACTGTCAATAAGTATATCTTAGTATATATGATATATCACTTACTGTCTGTCATCCCTCTAAATTAAACAAATTTTGAGGGATGCTGCCCAGTATTGGATAAGGTATATATTCGCATATACTGTTGGGAGCAGTGCAATGATGGTATAAGGCTATGTACAGTGGTTTGGAAAATCTCAAAAAAGTGCATTTTGATCTTTTATTTAGTGTTTCTTATAGGAACCTGTCTTTTGGGTACACAATATACATGTAAGAATGTTCATGGAAGTTTGGTTTGCAATTGTAAAACAATGTAATTTATCTAAATGTTTAAACACAAACTGATGAGTCATTTAAGTGCTACTTTTCTCTCTCTTGCTTTTTCTCTATTTCTCACATTGATTAAATCTTTGCCACTCTCTAAACACCATCACTAAAATGAGGCTGGGATCGTTATAACTTTCCTAACCATCCAACTCTATGGGTTTTCCTGAGACCATATTTGAGGATTAATGGCCTGTGTTGCCCTTGTGACATTCTGATTCTCTATAGACTAAGAGAAGTAGATCAGTGGGAAAGTAGAATAGATCCTCTGAGATGGTATCATAGCCAAAGAATATTGATTTCTGTTTTTTCTTTCTTTAGTGCATATTTTCAAAGTATATATTGAATTATATGTGAGCATATATTACAATTTTTTTTTGCAACTCCGGGAGTTGGTGATGGACAGAGAGGCCTGGCGTGCTGCGATTCATGGGGTCACAAAGAGTTGAACACGACTGAGCAACTGAACTGAACTGAACTGAGAGAGACCACATCCTCCCACAAGTTCCTCTTAACATACTTTTAATTTTCTAATTCTTGCTGACTGTTATTCCTGTCTTGACATTTATCACCAAGAATTTTTTTAGAATGATTCTCAATAAATTGTTGAGGAAACTTTTGAAATAACATTGATATTTCCATAAGCCTCACTGGTATAATCTTGTATATTCTTTTGTGTGGAACTTAAGTTTTCTTTCCATTTGACATTCTCAGAAGAATTCACTTGGTTTCTATTTTTTTTTTTTTACTTTTCAAAAATACTCTTATAGTTATAAAATATGATGTAGGACTTTATTTTGCTGCAGAAAAATGCAAGAAAGGATATAAAGACTGAAAAATTATATTCTAAAACTGACCAAAGCATTTGGCCAGATCTATAACCTCTGCAGCTTCTCAGGTAGCTCAGTGGTGAAATAATCTGCCTGCCAATGCAGGAGATGCAGGAGACTCCAATTTGATCTTTGGTCATGAAGATCCCCTGCAGAAGGAAATGGCAACCCACTCCAGTATTCTGTCCCAGAGAATCCTGTGGACAGAGCAACCTGGCAGGCTACAGTCCATAGGGTCAGAAAGAGTCAGACATGACAGCACACACAGCATATATAACCTCTACAACTAAGTAGTCCCTAAATATTAGTCAAGTTTATTTACCCTGATATTAGGAAGTCTGTCACCAAAATCAGAAAAATGTTATGTATGTAGAGGGAGACTGAGATCAATAGGAACACTTGAATGTAGTTTGGTGGATCCAACCAGTCCATCCTAAAGGAAATCAGTCCTGAATATTCACTGGAAGGACTGATGCTGAAGCTGAAACTCCAATATTTTGGCCACCTGATATGAAGAACTGACTCATTTGAAAAGAACCTGGTGCTGGGAAAGATTGAAGGCAGGAGGAGAAGGGGACAACAGAGGATGAGATGGTTGGATGGCATCACTGACTCAATGGACATGAGTTTGAGTAGGTTCCAGGAGTTGGTGATGGACAGGGAGGCCTGGCATGCTGCATTCCATGGAGTCGCAAAGATTTGAACAGGACTGAGTGACTGAACTGAACTGACAACCTCTGCAAGACAAAAACAACATTTGCATTCTTCTCTTAAACATTATTTAAGAGCTGATTCTGCCATGTCAATCACTCAGTTATTTCACAGTTATACCACAACTGTTTTGGCATTTGAAAATTGAGAGATTCTTTGATATTTAACTATTATGTCAGTAGAAATGGATTAAGTAAAATCATAATGGTTAATTTGAAGCAGTAAATAGTGGATTCTTAGCAATTTCATATACTTGCTTTAGAAAAGCTTTGCTTTTTGTTAGAGGCATTATACTTTTAACTTGCATATATATATACATATATTACAGAGATTAACATTTATTTTAAAAGTTTTATTAAAAATAGTCATCTATTTTTCTTAATTGTATCAGCTTCCCAAAGGATCTAGTAGGAAAAATTATGTTTGATTGCTATAATATTGCTATATATAAATAGAACTCCTTAAAAACTTTGAATGTTAGTTGTTAGTTCTTTCATTGATATTGCAGCATTCTTGCTTTATTTCACTCGGCACTTTGATTTTTAAAATGTCTATTTCAGAAAATTTATCTTCTATTTTCTTCAAATTCTCTCTTAGTATCCTCCTCCTAACCCGACCCTCTCTTGATTGACTGTCTGTTTCTTACAATGGCAGGTGTTATTTCTCAGTAAAGGTAATGAATATTCTTTAGGCCATTCAATTATGCACATCCAATAAATCACTAATTCTACATTTTCTCTCCACTACAACTCCTTTAGAAAAGGTTTTTAATGTTTTTAGCTGGTTCATTGTAAAATTCTATTTATTGGTCACTATGTCTTTAATTTTACTCTATGGCAAAATTTCATGCATACTGATGCCAAAAGAATCTTAATAAAATGAAAATTGTATCATGGCAAAACAAAATAAAAAGAAAATCCTATTGTGACATTGAATTGTTTAAACTCCCCTTCATGTTTTCTACAGTCACATTAAGTCATATGTTAGACAGGGTCCCCCAGGATTTGGTAGGACCTTATAATTCATTAAGTTTTGCAACTTCCACACATACATTCTGCTGTAGCCATGCTTCTTTAAATCATGCATTTTTTCAGAATCTGCATGCTCTTATTTCTATGTTATACAAAACCGTTTTATTTCCCCTGAAATATCCTCCCACTTCCAACATTCAACCCTTCTTCTCCATGTTTTTACATCCTTTAAAACCTAGATCAGATGTGGCTTTTCTCAGGTAGCCTACCTAGGGACTTTGGGTGCACGCCTATACTGTCATCCTAGGTCACAAAAAGATTTCCTCAACTACTTAATGCCATTATATTTTCCTGTGTGCCTTTTTCCCCTATTTTTGTGAAATGATATATAAATTCACTTGTCCACACACATAGTCACAGACACACACACACACACACACACACACACACCAGATAAAGGTAAAAACATATCTTTTGCCTTTTTAAAAATATCCTAGCCATTTAACAGAGTAACCACAGTTGGTGATCAATAAGTTGTTGAATGAATTTTGATATGACCTCAAGATTTTATGAGACAGAGATAACCAAGACCATGAACATTTAAAATTTAGAATTAAAACTTTCTTGCTCTATTATACTCTAATTCTACATATTTTAAAAATCAATAAATAGTTGAATATGTATTATAAAATTGCAACTACTCTTGTTATATCAATATGATAATATGTCAAAATTTTACTTTTATGAAATACTAGCACAAGTTAAACATTTATGACATGGTCTTTATTTTATTTAAATTCAGCTCTAAATAAACTCCTTCACAAATATGTCAATGCAAATTATCTCAAAAGTTTTTGTTCAATCACTTAATGGAAATGTGATTAGTATATGCTTTATTCTCTTAAAGTCCTATTTTAAGACACTGATATATCATGATGGCATGACATGTGTTCCACAGGAAAATACAGTACTTAAAAAAAAATTAAGTTTTTAATGGCTGTATACTGTTTCTGTGAAAGACTGTAGTGAAAATATTTGGGGCATGGGACCACTTTGGTATCTCTTAAATCATGCCACATACATGGCTATTTATCAGTTCTATTCAACTTGACATGTTATTTTTCTGCCCTTCAATCCCAAACCCCAGCTCTTTTAATAAGGATGAAACATACGCTCAATGTAAAAATATTTTTCACAAAAATACTGTTAATTTTCTTCCTCCATCTTGAATTATTTGAGAAATATGCCTGATATTTGAGGGAAGGGATTATTTTAAATCACATTATTAGTGGGAATTTGCCTTGTAGATTCATGTAAGCCATTTACTCTTCTTCAGTTCAGCTAAGGCCTCCCTGTCCATCACAAACTCCCGGAGTTTACTCAAACTCATGGCCATCGAGTCGGTGATGCCATCCAGCCATCTCATCCTCTGCCGTCCCCTTCTCCTCCTGCCCCCAATCCCTCCCAGCATCAGGGTCTTTTCCAGTGAATCAACTCTTCGCATGAGGTGGCCAAAGTATTGGAGTTTCAGCTCTTAGACAATATGAAAAAGATCAGATACCTTTCTAATATAGAGTATATCAGCAGAAATAGAGACACAGACGTAGAAAACAAATGTAGGACACGAAGAAAGGAAGGAGGGATGGGATGAATTGGGAGATTGGAATTGACGTATATACATTGCTATGTATAAAATAGATAACTAAAGAGAACCTATTGTATAGCACAAGAAACTGTTAGTGCTCTTCGGTGACCTAAATAGGAAGGAAATCCAAAAAAGAGGGGATATATGTATACATATGGCTGATTAATTTTCCTGCAGAGCAGAAAGTGACACAATATTGTAAAGCAACTGTACTCTAATACGAATTTTAAAATGATGAAATTAACTAAATACACAAACTAATTGGATATGTTTTAAAAATTAGTTTTTTTAAAAAATTTTTTTAGGACTCCAACAACTTCCCAGATGGTGCTAGTGGTAAAGAACTTGCGTGCCAATGCAGGAGTCGTAAGAAATACAGGTTCCCTGTATCTTCCTGAGTTGGGAAGGTCCCCTGGAGGAAGACATGTCAACCCACTCCAGTATTCTTGCTTGGAGAAGCCCATGAACAGAGGAACCTGGGGGACTACAATCCATAGGGTGGCACAGAGTCGGACATGACTGAAGAGACTTAGCACACACGCACGCACAAGACTCCAACACCTCATCTGAATTAGGCAGAGAACCTTGGCAGGCAACAATCAATAAGCAAAGATAAAATATCCAATTTATTAAGGCATAGGTATACCTTTTAATACAATGTAATGATGTGTTTTGGCACTTTTTTTACCAGCCAAAAATGCAAGAAAATATTTTGTTAGAAGTAGATTGTCACAAATGCTGTACTTTCCTTAGATGAGATCAAAGATGATGCATTAGAAAATTTCAATTACTATTATTGTAACTTTGACATTACCATAGACTCAAATGCTATTAATCATTTTCATATCTTTTAATAGAGGCTCAAAGAACTGAAACAAAGGGAATTTGCTCGAAATGTAGCATCTAAATCCAGGAAAGATGAAAGAAAACAGGAAAAGGCACTTCAACGCCTGCACAAGCTGGCCGAGCTAAGAAAGGAAACTGTGTGGTGAGTGTGCAGTAAAATGTTTTCTTAAAACATGATGACAAAAAAAGGAAATGAATAAAGGACACAAATCTATTTATTTCTGTACCCAGAATAAGGCGATCACATTTTCATAACTTTCTGTGGCCTGTGAACAGTAAATTGAATTTGAGATTTAGGCAAACACCTGTTTAACGCACATTTCAATAAAAAATCAAATTGCTGCAATTTTAGTTTCTAAAAATTAATTTTACATTATTTATCAAGTTGTGTTAATATAAAGCCATTCTATCTCTTTAGTGAAATTCAAAACATTTGATTGAAGAAGAGATGTAAGCACCATCTCATAGCCCTTGTTTTAAGTAGAGTTCTAAGAGGAATTTATTTTTTAATTAAAATTTGGAGAACTTTTATTTGAAATGATCTTTAAGAATACATATGGAAGGAGAAAGAGAAATAGTGTTAGGGAACACTGACATATCAAAACATTGTTTGAGATGTCAGATTTTAAAAGTCAAAATAAAGTGTAAATATATCTGGAATCCTATAATGAACTGTTAAAACCAAACATAACTGCTATTCAATTATACCAACAAGGTATTTTTATTCTGTGTAGTAAAAAATGAAAAATTATACAAGTGCAAGTTTACATTTCAGACTATTTTAGTACCTATGTAATTTAATGTCTTATAAGTAGCCTTTGCAAATGTAAAGCATAACGTTTTAAGAGAAATAAACTTGATAATAAGACATGTACAGAAGAAGCAAAACTTCTTATCTAAGTTACTTTTCTTAGCATACAGTACATATTTCACCTTACACATACACACACACACACATTTTTCTCAATAATTTGATGCCTCTCACAAGATGCAAATTAAGAATTAGTGGTGTTTCTTAATGTCATACAAGACAGTGAACCAGTACATTGTGTTAAAGTTTAAAGAAATAATTTGATTAAAAAATTTGAGACCATTTATTACCTCTCAGAAACTAACATTTTAGAAAAGCGGGGAAAATTCTGCACAGCATGATTCTCTTGGGGCAAAGATGATATTTAGTTAGTTCTTTGTTTATGTGCTGGACAGTATAGTTCTTTTTTTTTTTTTTTTTTATAAAAACTCACTATTTATGGTATCCTGTGATGCCAAATAAATGGAAACCACAACCTATATTTATTCTATATAATGGTATAATGGATAACTTCAGGATAATTTTTAAATATTAAGAAAGGCAATTCCAAAAGACTTAAAGCTCTCATTAAGCATATCACCTAGTCTTGATAGATGCTCAATGAGCATTGGTTGAATTGTTGAACTGAATTCCCAGTCCTGTTTACATCATGACTGAGAGTTTTTATTTTAACTACTTTCATATTCTCCATATAGAGCCAATGATATTAAGTATTTGTGAATTAAAATATTTTTTAAGAGAATTCTGTATTCCAAAGTGTCACTGAAAAAGCCATGGGGGTAAAGAAAAATTTTTAGTCTGGAAACACTGGCTGAAAGTCTTTGACCATTGCTGTTAATAGCTGTAAGAGTAACTTCAAGAGGTCATCTCCAAGTGATCCCAAACAATATCCAAGAACTAAATTAAATTGCGATACTTGGAAGTCAATTGCACTACATGAGTGTAATTATCTTACAAAGATTTAAGAACTTGAAAAAAATCTTAGGATGACATTTCCAAGATGTAAATGTTTGTTTTTCCTCAAAAGTGACTTATCTGAAAACATATTTTTGTTTCTTTCTGTAGTGCTCCTGGAAGTGGCCCTATGTTCAAGTCAACGACTGTTACTGTGAGAGAAAATTGTAATGAAATTTCCCAAAGAGCTGTTGTGGATTCAGTTAATAACCAGGAAGATTTTAAATGCACTTTGATTCATAGCCAAGAGAAGGCTAAAGATGTTACCACTTTTGCTGCAGATCCAGAAAGCACAGAGAGTTATACGGCCAAAAATAACCAACTTGAAGATCAAGCCCAGGGGATTCACAGACACAAAATTGGCTTTTCTTTTGCATTTCCAAAGAAAACATCTGTGAAACTGGAGTCCTCAGCTGCAGCCTTCTCTGAATACAATGATGATGCCTCTGTGGAAAAAGGATTTAGCAGAAAAAGTAGATTTGTCCCGGGTGCTTGTCATCTTCAACTATCTTCACCAACAGATGTGCTTTTGAATTCCGTGGAGAAAGCAAACTCTTTTCATCCACCAGAGGGAATGTGCACTGACAAAGAAACTGCTCAAACTCAAGAGATGAAAGAAGTTTCTAGTGAAAAAGATCCATTATTATTACCTCCATTTTGCCAGTTTCAGCTCCCTTCATCATCTGATGCAGATAATTGTCAACATTCAGTCCCTTCAGCAGATCAGATTTCACCAGAAGATGTTCTTATTAATGAAGACATACCTATAAATGGTAACACTTCTGAATTGCTAGGAAATAAATCCATAGTTCTTGATATGGCTAATGACAACATGTCTTTGCAAGCTACCACCAAGGAAACTGTTGTGACAACCACGATTGAAGTTGAAAATAAAAATCACGGTCTGGACATGTTGACCCCTGTAAATTCTGAAGAGGATAATATAACCTTACATAAAAAAAAAGATTTATATAAAAGGCCATGTGAGCCATTTATACCCGTACTTAACAAAGATGGATCCACAGTTCTTCAGTGGCCATCAGAAATGCTGACATACACCACCACTCAACCATCAATTTCCTATAGCTGTAATCCTCTCTGTTTTGACTTCAAGTCCACTAAATTAAACAGCAAGCTAGATAAAAATAAGCTGCCCTTAAGTGATCTTTCTTCTCCACAGAAGGGAGAAGAAATTTACAAGAACCCAGTTTTGGATTGCAAGGATACATCTATGGCAGGGCTCACTGATCATGAAATTGGAGGTAGCAGAAATGGACGTACCCAAGTCACTTCTCATTTGACTGATGATACTGTCTCCAATAGCTGTGATTCTGGAAAAAATGAGAGTTTGGGTCAGAAGTATAAAAATATTTCCTGTAAGATCAGAAAAACAAAAAAATATACTTTTACTAAAAATCAGATAAAGCAAGATGCTCTAGATGGGAAACACAACAAAATAAGATTGAAAAATACTCATGAACACTGGTTCCATAAAAGTAGAAGAAAGAAAAAAAGAAAGTTATGTCACCATAATTATGGAGCGAAAACCAAAGAATCAGAAACTCGTTTCAACATGGAAACAGAAAATAGTTACACTGATACAACTAGGAAAAATCTACTGGAAACAATTTCAGAAAAACAGTATTTAGCTGCAGAGCAACTATTGGACTCACAGCAATTACCTGATAAAAGGCCCAAATCAACATCCATATACTTAAGTGAAAATGAAGAAACATGTAAAACCTGGAACACTGAATACAATAATAATAATATTATCAGTTCTAAAAACTACTGTAAAAACAGTTCAGTTGTCTTAAATGGACAGTCCAATTCAACAATGTTACATTCTGCAAAACATAATTTAACATACTCCAGAACATACTGTAGTTGGAAAGCTAAAATGTCCGGCTGTAGTCATGATCACAGATGCCTAGTTCTTCAGAATGAAATGAAATGCATGAGTCAGAGCCAGGCTGTTAAAAGAGGTTATAATTCTCTCATTAATGAATCAGAAAGATGCCATCGAAAGCGTAGACAACATTCATATTCTTATTCTTCAGACGAAAGTTTAAATCGACAGAATTATCTGCCAGAAGAATTCTTGAGGTCACGTCATGCTTCTGCTCCTTGCAAACCTAAGAGGAAACAGAGGAGAAAAAGAAGCAGATTACATGTGGGTTTTGAAGCTTTGGAACTCAAAGAGAAAACAGATGATCCCAAGAAAGACAATTCTTCCTTACATTACCGGGATAACATAATAAGTGAAGATGGAAAAGAGGAAGTAAAACCACAGGAAACTGCAGATGTCAAAAGGAACTCAGAACAACTAGACCAAGTAGAAAATAAACTGGTTTTGCCCATCAGCAGTCCTCTTCCTTCTGAAACCAATGAGGAAACCAAGCAGCTTGTAATGGAGACCACTTCTGGGGAACTGTCAGAGATTTCCAGTGAACCCGCCACATCAGCCTATACAGTTAGTGCCCCTGCAAAAGAAGGAATGGACAGTACCTTGCTTGAACACAAAGAAAGAAGTGAGGATACAAATATCAGTGAAAAGCAAATTCCCTTCAAGGTGCCTAGTGTTGAAAGGAACTTTAGACAGTCACAACCTAGATCATACCTTTGTCATTATGAACTGGCTGAAGCCCTTCCACAAGGCAAGATGAATGAGGCATCGACTGAGTGGCTGTGTTTTAATTCAGGAATCCTTAATGCGCAACCACCGTTGCCATTCAAAGAAGCACACGTCAGTGGCCATACCTTTGTAACAACAGAGCAGATCCTGGCTCCCTTAGCTTTACCAGAACAGGCATTATTGATTCCGATAGAAAACCATGACAAGTTCAAGAATCTACCGTGTGAAGTGTACCAGCACATCATACCGCCCAGCATGCTGGCCAACAAGGTCAAGTTCACTTTTCCTCCAGCCGCCCTCCTGCCCCCCAGCACACCCCTGCAGCCCTTGCCTTTGCAGCAGCCCCTGTGTTCTACCTCCGTCACCACCATCCCCCACACCGTTTTACAACAGCGTGCGGCCGCTGCTGCAGCCACGGCGGCAGCTGCAGCTGCCGGAACCTTTAAAGTGCTTCAACCACACCAACAGTTTCTGTCCCAGGTCCCGGCTCTTACCAGGACATCATTACCTCAGCTCTCAGTAGGACCAGTAGGACCAAGGCTTTGTCATGGGGGTCAGCCAACTTTTGTTGCTCCTCCTCAGATGCCGGTCATCCCAGCTTCAGTCCTTCACCCTGGCCACCTGGCTTTCCCACCTCTGCCCCATGCCCTCTTCCCATCCCTGCTCTCCCCGCGCCCTACCGTCATCCCACTGCAGCCCCTGTTCTAGTTATCACCATGAGAGGCAAAGAAAATATCCATGTGAAAACTACTGCCACATGTGTTCATGCTCATTAAGTGGATAATAGCCTACTTAAATGGTGGAAATAAACTAGCTAAAATATGGCTTCATTGATACGAAATCACTTACTATAAGTGTAATGATGCAAATAAATTCTTAAGCTTCTGATATATAATATTATTAAGGCGCTGAATAGTTTGAAAATCAATATAATCTATGCTGTATATCAAAATGATGTCTTAACAGTATGTATAATGTATATAAAATATATTTATAGTACTGTAATTTATGTTGTAAAGTATGCCCTTCATTTTTTTTAATCTTTGTGTATTTGCACCTATTTAATGTTTAGACAAAGCTGATGGCACTATGTTTTGTACCATGTTCCTTGAAACTGTAAATTCAGTGAAAAATATCTCTTGCAATAAATTTTTGTTAAATATTTAAGTAAATCAAACCCTTGTTTTTAGTTGGTTTTCACTGGGGATTGTATAGTAACAATAGGTTTTGAATTTATATTGTTTCCTCTGTTTATTGGCATCTCTGAACCTCAGAGGCTCAGCAAAGCATCTTTGCCACTCCATTGGTACTTATAATATTGTCTTTCAGAATAACAAGTCTATTTGCTTTTCTGTTTTTCATAATGTTGCATATACTCAGAGTTTATTATATTTCATGAACGCTTGGTCTAGATAATGAGCCATGGAAATTCTTGTTAACATAATGTTAGTATTTGGTGGAGTGAAGCAAATAATTACAATATGCAAAGTATTTAGTATTCTTCCCGGGACTATAAAACAGTACTAGTAGATAAGACATAGCAAGTAACCAATATAAGTTTTTATGACATTTTTGTATGTCAAAAATTATCAAATGTGTTGTGTTTATCTTTAATTATTGCAGGAAATATATATATATATATATATATACACACACACACACGAATGTTGGCATGGATTAAGGAATAAGTTTAATTACTCACTAACCATTATATAGCATCTTGCAAAAAATGGCATAAACACAACCTGGACATATTCTTAACTGAAAATCTGGAAGTGGGAAAAAGAGTAAATAAATAGCTCTTCCTTCTGCTAATCTTTCTAGTAGACATATTTCTATCATATTTCCAAATCACCTAGGAACAATTAGAAAGTCTTCATGTTACCCTTCCAGATTCTGTTCTATTTTTAATGACCTCTGCATTTTCATTCACTCAAGTGCTGCTTCTATGTGTACTGAAGAATATAATTATTTAATAGAAAAATAGAGATTATCACACTTCCCACGACAGTTTTCTAATGTGTACCTACCCCAGTGCATGCCACTTGTTAAGACAAAGTCTACATGCCTGATAGAGAAGATTCAACTCACTAAGTGCAAATAATGAAGGATTATGGTAGCCTAGCAATGAATCCAAGGAAAAGAGAGGCCAACTGAGTCCGTCTAAAGGGAGAGCAACTTTTAAGTGATCCTGCATGGAAGAAATGCTATTTCATAAGTTCATTGTAAGAAGTGGGTTACCCTAAAAATATTTAGCACAAGCATATATTCCCATAGCAGAATAATATACTGAATTCTACTTTAACTGGAGAAATAAGAGAGAAAAAAATCTGTTGTCTACTTCCTTTATTATGTGCACTAATAATCATTGATTTAAATGTTTTGCTGCAAAATGGTTGTGAAAGACTGTGTGATTGACAAATAAGAATGAAAAGTAATGAGAAGAAATTTTATTTCAAACACTCTAAGATAACATGTTCTAAAAATGATAATTAAAATTGGAATGGGTGTTTTTTCCCCAAGCAAAATATTTGAAACTATCTTTGAAGATAGTATATTAAGAGATGGGAATATCTACTGAGGAATGCTGACCCAGTTTGTTTTTAATAACAGAGAAGAATTGTTGCTTCTGCTGTTTAAAATCAAACCAAGTGTTTCACTTCAAAATATGCAGATTCCCCCCTTCTTTTTGTCATCTTTTGACAATCATCCCACACATTCACCTCGTAGCTTTTGTTCTTATTCTTTAATTCTTGTTCCCCCTGATCTTTTCCTTCTTGATGTCACTATATAAATCATTTGTATTTGTGTGGGTATCTTCTGCTTCTTTCTCTATTATCACCCTTTTAGTTTGCCTTCAATTCTGTTGCTCATTTGCATTTATTTTTGTTAAATAACACAGTTAGGTAGTCTAATTTTACTTGTGGCAGAATATATCTGTTGAGTTACTGTATAATAGATATTTCTAGAAAGTTTGAGGAGAATGTTTTCACTTAAGACTAATTGAAACTCAACTTGGTAGACAAACTGATTTGTTTTCATGGATACCAGTGACTGAACAAGAATGTTAGTTGAGTATGTTGAAGCCATTCTTACTACTAAGAATTCATTTAGATACTTGATATCTTTGACTGAAGATCAGTCATGAGCAGAGCAATTACACAGGTTTGTCAGGGCGGACTTGTCAAGCAATGAAGCCACGAGAGGATCACCAGTCAAGCACATATTCGTGGTGGCAGGAGTCAGGCTAGTATAGCAGTCATATTCTGGGAGCAGGCTTGGGCACTGTCTGATGGCTTGTCCATAAACCCTGGAGCTAAAATCCAAGTCCCATCCAGGTATAAATTATTACACATTCTATCTAATTGGGAAATTTTATTCTAACACCATCTTTTTTCATTTCATGCAAACATTCATGCAAAGATGAAATGTTTTCATTTCACGCAAGGAACATTTCATGCAAAGATGGGCACAATCAAGGACAGAAATTGTATGGACCTAAAAGAAGCAGAAGATATTAAGAGGTGGCAAGAATACACAGAAGAGCTATACAAAAATGATCTTCATGACCCAGATAACTACAATGGTGTGTTCACTCACCTAGAGCAAGACATCCTGGAATGAGAAGGCGCTTGGGCCTTAGGGAGCATCACTATGAACAAAGCTAGTGAAGGTAATGGAATTCCAGTTGAGCTATTTCAAATCCTAATGGATGATGCTGTGAAAGTGCTGCACTTAATATGCCAGCAAATTTGGAAAACTCAGCAGGGGCCACAAGACTGGTAAAGGTTAGTTTTCATTCCAATCACAAAGAAAGGCAATGCCAAAGAGTGTTCAAACTACCACAAAATTGCACTCATCTCACATGCTGGCAAAGTAATGCTCAAAATTCTCCAAGCCAGGCTTCAACAGTACATGAACAGTGAACTTCTACATTTTCAAGCTGGATTTAGAAAAGGCAGAGGAACCAGAGATCAAATTGCCAACATCTGTTGGATCATCGAAAAAGCACAAGAGTTCCAGAAAATCATCTACTTCTCCTTTATTGACTACACCAAAGTCTTTGACTGTGTGGATCACAATAAACTATGGAAAATTCTTACAGAGATGGGAATACCAGACCATCTGACCTGTCTCTTCAGAAATCTGTATGCAGGTCAAGAAGCAACAGTTAGAACTGAACATGGAACAACACCGGTTCCAAATCGGGGAAGGAGTACGTCAAGGCTGTATATTGTCACCCTGTTTATTTAACTTATATGCAGAGTATCTCATGAAAAATGGTAGGCTGGATGAAGCACAACCTGGAATCAACAGTGCCAGGAGAAATATCAATAACCTCAGATATGCAGATGACACCACTCTTATAGCAGAAAGTGAAGAAGAGCTAAAGAGACTCTTGATGAAAGTGAAAGAGGAGAATAAAAAAGTTGGATTAAAACTTAACAGTCGGAAAACTAAGATCATGGCATCTGGTCCTATCATTTCATGGCAAATAGATGGGGAAACAATGGAAACAGTGACAAACTTTTTTTGGGTTGCTCCAAAATCACTGCAGATGGTGACTGCAGCCATGAAATTAAAGGATGCTTTTTTTCTTGGAAGAAATGCTATGCCCAACCCAGACAGCATGTTAAAAAGTAGAGACATTACTTTGCCAACAAAAGTCTGTCTAGTGAAAACTATGGTTTTTCCAGTAGTCATGTATGGATGTGAGAGTTGGACTATAAAGAATGCTGAGCACCAAAGAATTGATGCTTTTGAACTGTGGTGTTGGAGAAGACTCTTGAGGGTCCCTTGGACTGCAAGGAAATCAAACCAGTCAATCTTCAAGGAAATCAGTCCTGAATATTCAATGGAAGGACTGATGCTAAAGCTGAAGATCCAATACTTTGGCCACCTGATGTGAAGAACTGACTCATTTGAAAAGACCCTGATGCTGGGAAAGATTGAAGGTGGGTTGAGAAGGGAATGACAGAGGATGAGATGGTTGGATGGCATCACTGACTCGATGGCCATGAGTCTGAGTAAGCTCTGGGAGTTGATGATGGACAGGAAAGCCTGGCATGTTGCAAGTTTATGGGGTCGCAAAGATTTGGACATAGCTGAGCGACTGAACTGAACTGAACTGAACTGAACCATCTCTTACTCACTTATATCTGGTCTGCTATTTATAAGAATCACTAATAGCATTTGTTATCATAAAGAAGAGTTATCTGAGATATACTGAACAGAATAAAACCTTAACATGGAAAGTAACAAGTAACTACTGTAGCCAAATAACAAAAACTCACATTGCGTGACAGGAAGGAGACAGGGAAACTCATCCACAACTAGGACAATTTATCTCTCCCTCCCTCCTCTCTCAGATTTTTGTATATCGAGTTGAAGCCTTCTACAACATGTCCACAAGACATCTCAACCTACATATCTGCTATGTATTTTGAATCCGTAACTCAAATCCATGATCTTCCATTATAAGTACCACCGAAAGCTATTATTTGTCCTGTGTTCCAAAGCTCTGTGAATGTTATTATAAAAAATAAAAACTGTTCCAAGTCAGAAGCCAGGGTGTTAGAATGCCCATGTAAAGTCAATCAATGAAGCCTTTTGCTTTGTTTCCTTAAGTTTTTCTCAGATACCTCTCACTAGTATATTCTACATAGTTCTAGTCCTAGTAGTTCATAGCTGAATTGCTGAATTGCCTTTATAAATTAATGTCTCTTTTCCCAATTTCCGATTCATATGCTCTGTCCTCCATTGCTGCCAGGGCTTCATTTTTTGGGCTTCCCTGACGGCTCAGTGAGTAAAGAATCTGCCTGCAATGCAGGAGCCACAGGAGATATGGGTTCCATCTCTGGTTGGGAAGATCCCCTGGAGTAGGAAATGGCAACCCACTCCAGTATTCTTGCCTGAGAAGTCCCATGGACAGAAGAGCTTGATGAACTACAGTCCACGACGTCACACAGAGTCGGACACGACTGAGCACATAAGCACAGCAAAATCGTGTCATGACTCTCCTCTATCTTGAAGGCTCTTCTGAGTTCTCAATTATTCTCAAGATAAACATCAAAGTTCTTAGCATGTCACAGAAAATCTATGGGGTAGCAGGGGCCAGCTTTCTTACTTAGCATCATCCATTCCAGAATTCATCTAGGCTAATCACTCTATTCTATTTACACTCATCAAGTTTGTGTGAGCATGTTCTATTGTCCTGCAATGCCTTCCTGCCTGTTTTTCTTCACTTGGCTAACTACTAATGAGCAACAATTTGTGTCCATTTTTCTAAGGGATTCTTACCCAGATTTCTGCTGTCTCCAGGTGTTACCCTCCCATCCTCTATCTTCACCTGGAATTTTTGTGCTCAAATATTGTTATGAAGTATTCTCTGTGCTGGATATATTGCCTTGTTCTTGAAATCTACTGGATTAAGAGCTTCTTAAGTCCAAGTGCATTTGATGCATAGTAAACACTCAATAAATTTCTTAAATGAGTTGGAAGAATGTACTTAAAAGCTATGCAGATAGTATTACAAAGTTCCAGAGCTGTTACCCATTTCTACTCCAAACTGGTCCTAAATAAGTCATTAGTCTAAATTAAAATATATTTTTCCAAAATAATTAGGGTTTCAAAACACCACTTAGCATGAAGAACTTATTTTTAATGGAATTTTGAATTATTTAAAATAGAACTAAGCAATCATGAAAGCATGATTTGAACACTTTTTTTTACCCTTGGAAGAAAGTACAGCCTTCTACCTATTTTTCATCTTTCTATTTGTAGTTGTCACTAGACATTAACATATCTTGTCAGACACAAAACTAAATATTGGTATAAGTAAATGTGAAGATAACTACCACTCAGATATTCAAATCCAGTAATAGAGGCAGACATGAAGAATCTTATATTAATCTATCCAAAGTTTGCTCTTTCAATATTGGTCTATCAAAATGTGTTGATTTATGTTTACCAAAGCCTTCCCCCCCCACTGTACTGTATTTTCCATTTCTGTTCTTGTTTTTACTTTTTTCCCCCTCTGTTTATTTGCCTAACTGAGCCACTGTCCTTGGGAGTGAAAGTTGCCACCACGGATGCTTTCTAATAAGCTGTTTATTTTCTCTTACAAATAAAATGGTAATGGTTTAAGGCTTACTTAGGTTATTAGTTGAGGTCCAAGTCTTGATTTAGAGGCTTCAGGAAAAGGCCATGCAATTTGTCCTGAGCTGTTGAGTTTGACTGAAGCCTAGCTCACCGTCTGGCAGCCCTGTGGGTTCTGTCCCCCTTCCCCAGACCCAGCATGGGCTACATTGCTACCAAATGAGCAAGTATTTTCCCTTCACTCAAAGGCACCACTGCTCACTAAGCCAAATGCCTAGGGCAATATCCTTTTATTTATTCATGTGTGCATGCCTTCTCAGTTGCTGAGTTGTGTCCAGCTCTTTGCAACTCCATAGACTGTAGCCCGCCAGGCTCCTCTGTCCATGGGATTTTCCAGGCAAGAACAATGGATTGGGTTGCCATTTCCTTCTCTAGGGGATATTCCCAACCTAGGGACCGAACCTACATCTCCTGCATTGGCAGGTGAATTCTTTACCACTGCACCACCTGAGATGCCCCTTTATCTATTCATAGAGCCATCTTTCAGATTAACGCTTGCTCAGAGCTTTCAACACTTGGGAACATAGGCTGTGGAACATACATGAGCATGGAAGTTCCTGGTATAAAACTATAACAAGCTTTTCTTTTCTTTTACTCTCCTAAAATCTTATTTTTAAGTAACCTATTTTCATTTTTTACCCTTTTTGTGGTAATATTTTGAATATATTACTTACATATTTCATAATATTTTCCTTTTTAGGATTCTGGTTTTAAATGCTATGTTTAAACTTTTTGTAAATTACTTCCTAACATTTTTATGGAGTATATTTTCTATTTATTTAATATATTAATGCTATTTAGAATATTATATAATATATTTTAATTTTAAGGAATAAGTCTCATTACATTCAGTGGAATTAGTCATAATTTGTGGTTTAGTATTATTACCTTCCATATCTAGTTTGTATTGATTATCTCCAAGACTATCTTAATTCCCTCATGGAATATTAATTTCACTTCATTCCTCATTATATTTATTGATAGTATAGTCAGAATGCATAAGTTCTGTGGGAAGTGCCAACATCTGAATTAAAGGAGCTTTGATGACACGCCTTACATTAACCCTTCAAGCTCTTCCAAAAGTTGTCTTATTCTCTTCAGTACATAATTCCTATAACCAGGAACTATACCCAGAACTGAATTTTCATTTTACCAACAAGAACTAGGATTAATGTTCTTGGAAATAGCTCATTTCATCTTGCTTTATGAGCTTAGTTCAACAACTGGGCTTCTAACAGGAAAATCCTCTCAACACATAAACTTGGTCTCCCTACTTAGCCCATGACCTCCTTTAGAATAAAACTAGATTTTTTTCTTAAAAAGATATTGGAGAATACTTGCTTTACAATGGTGTGGTAGTTTCTGCTGCACAGAAAAATGAATCAGCTCTAGGTATATCCAAGAAAAGAGGGATATATTCTCATGCAAAACTAGATCTTAAGCTTGTTCCTAACTTATCAGCACTACATCATGTTCTGGTGTTTATCTATTTCTGTCATCCCAGTTAATTCAACATTTTGTTGTTCCCTAAACTTGCTACCTGAACAATGTACCTTAATCCTTCTAGTTGTGCTTGTTGAAGCTTACCTCTGTACTTGAGTAAATTATAGAATCCAAAATGCTATTGACTTACATATCATGTTCCCTTCTTTGTTGCAAATTCCAACATATTCTTGGTCTGAGCCTGCCCAAATTGTAAATTCAAGGAGAGTGAATTTTTTAAAATCCAGCATTTCAGTTGGATTACTATTGTGGGCTATATTAAATTTGCCATATACTTTTGAAAACAAGTTTCAAATTAATGCTTTGAATTTCAGCTAATCTGCTGATGTTTTTCAACTTAGTTTTAATCTAAATGATTTTAGAAGTGGATATCACTTTAACTTATATAAGTTTGTAAGTCATTAATCTTCATATTAAAATGGTACACCTAAAACTGATTATAGATTTTATTAAATGGATTCTATCTCTAGAGCAGTTGTACTGAAACAAAAGTGATAGAAATATTAATATGTTCTACTGAGATGAGAAATCTAATTCCTACTCTGAAATGTAGTTCTCCTGACCATGACCTTTGAGAAGACATAGCATTTGATAGATAATATGAAACATAATATTTTAAATACATTTTAAACTTTAGCAATTTTAATTGCATTTTGCTTATCCAAAATTGCCAGTGTGCTTGCTTATCTGTTATTCTAATATATAATAGTAGTTTGACACTACCTTTTACAAATGCTAAACAAATATTTATTTGTAAAATTAAAATCAGAGGGTTTCTCTAGTATTCAGATAATATAAATATATATTTATAGGAGCTTTTATATAGATAATCTTTGCCTAAATGTGCCAGCATAGAAGGGATTCTACAGAAATGCTTTTGTATACTGACAAGTGTAGCTACTGTTGTAGAGTTGCCATTAAAGCTCATATAGTCATACTGTCAAGTTGTTAGAGTCCCCATCTATACAAACTGCAATCATAGTTTACTAAGAGTAGAGATGCTTCTTAAGTGCCTATGAACATAGTGTTTTAGATGGAATATAAATATAATACTCTCTCTGCATGAAAGTAATACACTGCATTATATACATAAATTATATACATAAATGTATATATACATACATTATATATCATAAATTTAAATTGATCCACCTATAAACTCTGCCTTCCCTGCTTGGGGCTTCCCTGGTAGCTCAGATGGTAAAGAATCTGCCTGCAATGCAGGAGACCCAGGTTTGATTCCTGGGTTGGGACGATTCCCTGAAGAAGGAAATGACAACCCATTCCAGTAGTCTTACCTCAAGGATTTCATGGACAGAGGAGCCCGATAGGCCACAGTTCATGGAGTCACAAAGAGTTGGACATGACAGAGTGACTAACACTCACTCACAAACTCTGAGCTCAGAGTTTAGTGAGGGAATGCATTTTTGTTTTTTAAGCTCGTGTTATATTTTAATCAAGTGACTTAGAACTTGGAAGCTCTGTACAGTACTGAATGTGCTTCCCTTCCCTCTGGTCCCCGGCACATGTACAACATTCTAGTCACTCCCTGGACATCTTAGACATTGTCCCTTGGACAATGCTGCTCTCTCTTTTCTGTCACAGTCGAGAGGGTAAGTGGAACAGGCCACACTGATTCTATGTCATGCTCTCCTGTCATGCCTTGCAAGAATAACACATGGAACTTTCTGAATGGAAATATTGGGACATTTTAAAGGGGTGGAGGGGTTACAAAGTGAGAATGTAAATGTTAAAATCAAGTGCTGAATAAACTTTCCTTAGAAATAAATTCAGCCATTAACAAGAGGTTAATGTTTTAGTACCTACTCAGGCTCTTTGCACTCAGATATGCTGCATTCCTCTCAAACTCCCTTCAAATCTTCATCCTATTTTGAAAAACACTGTCATTCCTGCTTCAGCAAGGACTACATTTTCTGAAGTTCAAATCATTCAGTTAGGATTAGCACTCAGGGAAGGCACCAGCAGACCGTTTCAGCTGGTCATGATGGTCATCACTCCTGATTCCACAGGAACGCAGAGCTAGAGCTAGAGACATTGGTATTCCAAGCCCCAGGCCTGAGGATGAGTTTTATGTCTCCAGATATACATTGTGGAACACACACACACACACCCCGTACACCTTTCAAGAACTGCCTGATGGTTGCTGCCTGGAATTCCTGGATGTTGGTCCCTAAGCAAGATGCTATCCTCTTGTCTCTCCACAGTCACAATTAGGAGGTAAAAAGGGATATAACCTCAGATACATAAGGTGAAGATGGGAAAATGTTTCCTAACTCCTTGGAGAATGGTAAGATGCATTCTTTCTCCATGTTATCAATAAATCTCATGTTTCTTTAGGTCTTCCATGGAAAATGCCATGATAATTATTCTAGTAAATTATTGAATAAATAACTAGTAAAGTTGTTTGTCTTCAGTATTGATCAGCAACGAGGAGGCTGACTAATCGATTTTTGCCTAATATAATTCCAGGCTGTGACTACAGCATTCTTACTTTGAGATACTCCTTCAATTTAACTTGTTTAGGCTGACTTGTCTCTTATGACCATTTATGTCTACTATGTTCTAGGGCTCTACCAGGTGCTGGAGAGGCAGAGGTAGAAAAAAAAAAAAACTTTCAATAATGAGTTTAGAATTGAAAGGAGGAAGTAGATAAGTAAATTGGCAATTTTAATATGATGGGCTGCATATATAATAAACTTGATAAGCAATATATTATGAAAGAGACTATGCCACATTAAGGAAACAAAAGAGCAAAAAGGGATCTTTTTGCTAGATGAGGCTGAGAGATAAACAAAAGACAGATCATTAGGACTTTCTTGTTGAGGATGTCAGAAAGACAAAGTTTCAAGCAGCAGCAAGCAAATAATGTTGAATAGATATTCTAACCTAAGGCTATTTAAGAGTTGACTTTATAGGGGAAGTTTTCAAAGAGAGTAAGAGAGGATTTAAAAATAAAATTTGAGTCTCAGGTGTGGTCCATTTGGCCAATGTGATCATTTACCAATAATAAAAAGACAATACAAGAGTGGAAGAAAGTGTACAAAAGTTGGAGAGTTTAGCAGAAAGGAAAATAACATATTCAATTTTTTGATACATTAAATTTGAGACACCTAGAATATATCCAAATTGAGCTGTCTTGCAGATACATAAATATGTAGTAAAAATTCTCGTAACTGAAAAAATCAGAGCTGGTTTGTGGTCAGTTATTTGACTGAAGTGGAGAGCACACATTTTGGAACAGATGCACACTGGGATAGCCCAAACATTGTATATTAATCCATTATCTTATTGGGTATTAAATTCACCAATATTGTACTATAAGCCCAAGGCCTTTTCCCTGAATATTTTTTCTACCCATTGAAGTTATGAAGTCATCTTTTCTCGTATAAGTAAAGTGATAGCCGCTCAGTCATGTCCAACTCTTTGTGATCCCATGAACTGTAACCTGCCAGGCTCCTCTGTCCATGGGATTCTCCAGGCAAGAACACTAGAGTGCGTAGCCATTCCCTTCTCCAGGGGATCTTCCCAACCCAGGGACTGAACTGGGTCTCCTGTGTTGCAGGCAGATTCTTTATTGTCTGAGCCACCAGGGAAGCATCCATTGTAAACTATGGATTTTAGTTAATAATAGTATATCAATATTGATTCAGCTATTGTAACAAATATACCACACTAATGCATGCTGTTAATAATTGGAAATTGTGTGATAGTGAAGGGATCTGTATGAGAACTCTCTGTATCACCTGCTCAATGTTTCTGTAATTATTTAACTGTTTTATAAAAAGTCCATTAATTAAGTACAGACACACACAAGCACACCACACACACCTTTACAACTAATTTAGCATGTGATCTTGGATAAATCTCTCTTAACTGCAATTTACTTGTCAGTAAACTTGGATTGTTAAAACAGATTTCATATGAAGATTAATTTAAAATGTAAGCATGTCATATATATCAATGTAATATAAAAGAAAACTACTGAACTTCAGTTAATATTAATTTACTCCATACATGTCCATATATTATTACACCCATTTATCTCTATCATGGAGAATTTATTCAACTGAAAGTTACCATACCAAAAATAAAATCTCAATTTCATAAGATACAAACAATAAGGAAGATTTATTATCTCATAAAGCAGAATTAACATGGATAAGAAGTGGTCACCATAAAAAAATGGCTATTGGATAGACATCTAGGAGGTATCCTATAATAATTTTTGTTTCATGCAACCTTCTGACATTATGTGAAATATGGTCTTATCACTATAATTTGTTTTAAAATTGGCTCAAGAATGAATATATTTTGCCCCTTGCTTGACAACTTTGTAGGGTCACAATGTCTACAATGTTCTTTATTTTAGTCTGCCTGTCTATTTTTGCCACCAGAGAGAGAACAGTGCTTTTGTTGACACACAGGTGTACCTGATTTTCAATCATATTATTTCTGCAGAATCTCAGTTGGGGGTACTAGAGATTTATGGTAAAGGCAGAAATTATTATTAAAGCCATTCTACTTTTCTAGGATCATCATGAGACTACAGATAAAAAATAGTAAAAGCTATATTGCTTTTCTTATAAACAATAATTTTTCTAAGTGGCTATGACCAATGTTATTATTGCCACTCATTCATAATCTATTTTATGCCCAGACTAACTGTCAGGGTACAAAATTGCTTCAGGTCAAAGTTAATAAGTTAGAATTGTGGAATACATATTTATATTTCAGATGAACTGAATCACTGTTAAATTCTGTTTTATAAATTATAAATGTCAACAAAGAATCACTTAATATTTACTGTAGACAAGTAATCATTGTACAAAGCATCTAAGGTAGCCCATATCTTGAATCTGGAGGGTATCAAATGTAATACATATTATGTACTAGCTATTATTCCAGACGTATGTTCTCTTAAAAAAAAAAAAAAAACTGCAGTCAGTTATTTTAAATTTAAGATTTCTTATTAAGTTTTCCAGAATTAGGACATACAGTGATGGATGGAGATATAATTTAGAGCAAATAATGTAATTCCTTACAAAATATGGTCATTCATTTAAAGATCATTTAATTCAGCTGTCTGATTATAATAGGAAAAATCTCTAAATCACAGGAAGATTTCCTTGTTAAATATCATGTGACAAGTTACCGTAGTAGCTAGGAAATAAACATGTTCCTGACCCACTCCCAAGTTAGTGTTTTTGTTTGTTTGTTTCCCTACAAGAATATAACCTACCATCCTAAAAAATGAATGAAGAAAATACATTAATTCGTGGTCAGTGGTCTGGAAAGGAACTTTCCAAACATCTCAACTATCTTTGCCCTTTCTTTCATTGTTTGTAGGTGCTATTTCCGATTTCTATCTCTGTTCTCATATATCTATTGGAATTTTTAAGAAGTGAGAGCTCTTCAGTAGGCTTCAGAAGTGACCATTAAAGAAGAGAATCTGAACACAATCTGTTCTGACACATCCGCCTGCCTCGACATGGCAGTGGATGACATGTGAGCTGTGAGCTCCATCACTCAGTCGTGTCTGACTCTTTGTGACCCCAGGGACCATAGCCAGGCAGGCTCCTCTGTCTATGGGATTGTCCAGGCAGGAATACTGGAGTGGATAGCCATTCCCTTCTCCAGGGCATCTTCCTGACACAGGGATTGAATCCATGTCTCCTGCATTAACAGGTGGATACTTTACTACTGAGCCACCTAGAAGCCCATAATAATGGACAGCAGAGTCTTAATTATCTATAAATAAGAAAAATATTTATCTTTAAATATTTTGCCATGGCCTCAACATTACTTGACACCTTGGAATTATTAGGCCTGTTTTTTATAAACACATAAATCATATAAATGCAATTAAAGAAAAATGCTGCATGAAATAAAGTTATTTTTTGTAAGTTTCTTCCTGTTGTGAATAAGCAATGTATTTATTCTAATACAGAAATAATTTTTGCCCAAATATTTTAGGTTAATATTTTCTTTATTTTAATTATACTTTATTCATGGATAGTGGAGCAAAGATGATTAGAGAAAGTGACCAAAATAAACAAGAATAATGTAAACCAACAATAAAATAGTTTACACGAAATCTTTTCAGTCAAGGGCTGTGAAAGGTCTGATTTAACCTACTTAAAACATAACAAGATACCTGTAACAGATTCATGGATTCTGGTGGAAGACAGGAGACTTAGGTTAGAGATGAAGGGCAATGCTTCTCATTCAGGGCCTTCTCATTCAGCATTAGCCTGAGTATCAGCATTTTGTTGCAGCCTTCCCTAATCCCCATTCTGGCAGATCCATGTGAAACACAGACATGCAGATTTATCTACTCATGGTTGGTTGCACTGAAGAAGAGGAACACTGAGCTTAGAGAAACAGATTTTCTTTTAATGATTAACAGTAAGCGTGCTTTCTCTTTTCTCCGGGGAGAGGAACTATAGTTTTTCTTCCAAGTTTGTTCACTATTCAAACATTATTTTAAAAAATTCAGAAACAAAAGCACTCTGTACCTCACTTATAAGGCATACAAAAATGTGAGAGATACCTGGAGAAGTGTTTTTCAACACCTTCTACCTTATAAAAATGTTTTCTTAAGACCTCCTTCTAAGATAGGGTAATTCTTTGAAACTTTTGGATGCGGAGAGTGGGAAAGTCAAAGAAATCCCACTTGAAGAATAAGTAGTATTATACAATTCTAATGAGGTAAGCTACAGAAGGAAAAAATAATCAGTGTTCCAGACACTGGGATTTCTTCTTTTCCTCTTTATATGTACCACTCCCCTGGCTTCTTTGTAATTTTATTTCTAAAGGTATGCACTAGCAATGCTTTTCAGAAAACTTCCCTTAGGATACTGATGCCACTTTGCCTCCACTTGCAGAGTTGAAAGAGGCTGAGAGTTTGCGTTTCCTGATGGCTGCTCTTAGCCAGTGATTGACTGGTGCTTGAATTGAAAGCTTGCTATGCTGCTAATCAAGAAAAACACTGCAGCGAAGCCTACACTTCCAAGTTTGCCTGAGGGATCAGCTATATTTGCCCTCCATAAGATTTTCTGGAAATAATATTCTTTCTAACTTCTATTTCCCTTTATGTTTTCCCCATTACCTTCCTAGGTTCTCCTGAGAGCACTTTTTTAGCAAATCATCTTCACAAAAAGTCTTGTTTTAGATTTTACTTCTCATTAACTATGAAAAAGCAGGGAGGGAAGATTAAAGAGAATGATAGCTTGTTGTTTAGTCACCAAGTTGTTCGACTTTTTGCGACCCATGGACTGCAGCATGCCAGGCTTCCCTGTCCCTCGCCATGTCCTGGAGTTTGCCCAAGTTCATGTCCATTATTAGTCTTGTCCATTATTAGCTACCACGACTGACTGCTTATTATTTTCCAACACTGTGTAAGCCCTTGGTTTGATTGTCATAACAACTCTGTGAGGTAAGTATTATTATTGCATTTTACTTAGGAGAAAGAGAGATTCAGAGAGGTTAATTTGCCCAAGTCCCATTGATTGTAAGTGGTAGAGCCCAGTTCTGAAGCCATCTTCATCCAAAGACTGTGTGTCTAAATGCTATGGAGATTAGGAAATCCAGTTTAAATTTCATTCTTCCAAATTTTGCTCTTGAACAAAAAAAGCAGCACTGAAGAATATTTTCATGAACGTTTTTGTTAGAATATTAACAATCAAGCATGTGCCCATGAAGGTATTTTTAGCAGTGACTCTGTTCATGGATAATGCCTCCCAGATGCTACTGATGTCTGATGTCTCTATTCTATCGTTACATACTCCAACTAAGAGCAACTTTATAATCAGTGTTCTTCAAATGTTATGGTGATTGAAAATGCAAGAATACTTGGATCCATCAAGAGGTAGGAATCCTTGAGTCAAGCGTATAGAACATCCAGATCTACTGGTTTTAAACCTACAGATTTTGATGGGACAAGTTCGCTATATAGCTGAGACAACTGCAACTGCATTATGGAACTGAATTATGGAAAGTCAAAGGAGGTGAAAGAGAGCAGCAATTAACACTTAAAAACAGATATTAATTCAACCTAATGTAGTGATGTATTGGAAAATGTTTGTAAATTCAGTTTCAGTATTCCAGTGTTGTTCTTCTGCTCTATACTCTCATTGTGTTTTCTCTTTCAGAAAATGTTAGATCACCTAACCTATATTTAAAGCCTCTAATGAGGTCCCCAACTTTCCTGCATACTGCAATAGAGGTAGCTCTGTGAGTAGAGGCTACTCTGATGAACTGCTTTAAAGTCTCCAAGAACACAGACTTTGAGCCCAGGGATGCTCCAAACATGCATTCATAGCTTTAAATTAGTATGTAAGGAATGTTGTGTGCTCAGTCGCTCAGTCGTGTCCAAATTTTTGCAACCCCGTAGACTGTAGCCTGCCAGGCTCCTCTGTCCATGGGATTTTCCAGGCAAGAATACTGGAGTGGGTTGCCATTTCCTTCTTCAAGGGATCTTCCTGACCCAGGGATCAAACCCATGTCTCTTGTGTCTCCTGCATTGGCAAGCAGTTTCTTTACCACCAAGTCACCTGGGAAGCCAATGTGAGAAATATAAATTGCAAATAATTCAGTTTAGTTCAGTTCAGTCGCTCAGTTGTGCCTGACTCTTTGTGATTCCATGTGCTGCAGCATGCCGGTTTCCCTGTCCATCACCAACTCCAAATTGACTAATATATGGCATAATTAATTGACAAACTGTCACATTTTCAACTATTTATCATAATGTAGGACTTACTCTTTTGTAAAAATTAAAACTATTTTTATAGTTTTTTACATAGCCTTATTGTTTATATAATGAAAATCAATGTATCTATAAAATATACATTTAATTAAAAATAACCATTTGCAATTGGATTGTCTTTTGATAATACGCAGAATAGCCTATTTTTTTAAATAGTCTTTACAACCATAGTTGCATCTTTTTGTTTTTTGCATTTCATAGATATTCCAAAAGCATTTGCTTACGCTTTCTTGCCCACAATTTTCTCTTAAACTTACTGCAATCTGCCTTCTATGCTCACCATTCTAGTAAAATTGCTATATTAAAACTGATAAACAAAAATTACTTAGGCCGTTAAATGAAAAATGCATGGTTCTCTTTTATGTAAGCACCTAGTGACATTGACAATTCTTAACATACTTAATTTTTTACTTAAAATAGTCTTTTGCCATTTTCCCCATGGTCTATGTTTCTCTAGTTTACACTCTACCTCTGTGGAATCCTCTCTGTTTCCTCCACAGTTTCTTTTTCCTCTTTCCAAGCTTCAATGTTGCTTGTATTCTAATTTCAGGATCCATTTCTCTCTTTATACATTCTCCTTGGGGCTAATCTCAAGACTTCCAAGACTTTAATTAAAATCATCAGGGTGAAAATCTCAAGATAATTTTTTAATAGAAATTTTTTCTTAGATATCTCTTTTGAACTTTATCTCTTTTGAACTGTGTAGTAGTTTCCCTTTTAAAAGATCTGTATTTCCATCTCAGAGTGATTAAATTCTTCATTTTCTATGAAACTAAAGCCCAAGGCATAACGGGAACCTATTCTACATGATGTCATTGTAGTTATCTTCACTGCAGTTGATAATTTGCTTACCTAGATTCATATTTATTTGTTATCAAATTGCTTTGCACATGTTGCATTATTACTACAGGTACATAATTTAATTCAGTAGTAAGTCAAATGATGAAACTTGAGTAGAAGGAGATCAAGTTTATTCCTACAACTATGAAATTTAATACTTTAGAAATTCCAAATTAAGGTGAGTTGCTAAATAAATGATGTCAAGTATGGCATGGGTATGGTAATAATGTATTTTGGAGAAAAATAAATAGGTAAAAGAAATATATTGTTTTGTTCAGGAGTGCACTTTAAATAAATGTCTAGAAGTCATGGATTGTTTGACTGCAGATTATACAAGAAAGGGCTTTCCTGGTGGCTCAGACAGTAAAGAATCTGCCTGCAATGAGGGAGATTTACACACCATTATATGAATATACCATAGTCTGCTTATATGTGCTAAGTCATTTCAGTTACGTCCTACTCTTTGTAACCCCATGGACCGTAGCCTGCCAGGCTGCTCTGTCCATGGAATTCTCCAGGCAAGAATCCTGGAGCAGGTTGCCATTTCCTTCTGCAGGGGACCTTTCTGACACCCAGGGTCTGTTTATACAGCTAAGGGCATATTAGTTGCTTCCTGTTTTGGGTGATTATACTGCTGTAAGCATTCACATGCAGGTTTTTGTATAAGCAGATCTTTTCAACACCATTGGCTTTCTATTCTGTTCTATTGATCTATATGTCTGTTCTTTTGCCAGTACCACACTATGTAGATTACTGTAGCACTTCTCTGATAGCTCAGCTGGTAAAGAATCTGCCTACAATGCAGGAGACCCTGGTTCGATTCCTGGGTCAGGAAGATCCCCTGGAGAAGGGATAGACTACCCACTCCAGTATTCTTGGTCTTCCCTTGTGGGTCCACTGCTAAAGAATCTGCCTACAATTTGGGAGACCTGGGTTTGATCTCTAGGTCTGGAAGATCCCTTGGAAAAGGGAAAGGCTACCCACTCCAGTATTCTGTACTAGAGAATTCCATGGACTGTAGAGACCATGGGGTCACAGAGAGTTGGACACAACTGAGCGACTTTCACTCTCACTTTAAAGTCAAGTAGTCATTTCTCCAACTTTCTTCTTCAGGATTGTGTTGACCATTCTGGATCTTTTGCTTTCCATATAAAATTTAGAACAACATTGTCAGTATACCCAAAATAACTTGCTGGCATTTTGATTGCACGGTGCTGAATGTATAGATCATGAGGGGAAATTGACATCTAAATAATATTGTGTCTTCCTACCCATGAATATAAAAAATCAGTTTATTTAGACTATCTTGATTTATTTAAACTGGATTTTGTAACTCCCATCTATAAATCCTGTATTTATTTGTCAAATTTACACAGAGATATTTCTATTTGTATTGTGCTAATGTAAGTAGTTGCTATTGACTGAATCGTGTCTCTCGAAAATTCATAGGTTGACGCTCTAACAGACACTGTGACTGTATCTGGAGATGGTACCTTTAAGGAAATAATTAAGGTTAAATGAGGCTATAAGAAGTGGGTCTTCTTCCAACCAAACTGATAGCCTTAAAAAATTTGGAAAAATGTCAGAGTATGTACACGAAGAGAAGGCCATGAGAAGATGCAATGAAAAGACCGCTACTAGTCAAGGAGAGAGTTCTCAGGAGAAACCATCTCTCCCAGCACCTTGATCTTTGACTTCCAGCCTCTAAAACTATGAGAAAATAAATTTATATTGTTAAAGCCCCTCCATGTGGTATTTTGTTATGGTGACCCGGATGTCTAATAAATGATGTTTTGTTCTTAATTGCAAATTCCAATTACTCATTGTTGGTATTTAGAAAAGTAATTAATTTTTTTAATTTATTGACTTTTCATTGAAGGATAATTGGCTTACAATATTGTGTTGGTTTCTGCCAGACATCAACATATACATGCCATAAGTATACATGTCACCTCCTCTTGAATCCTTCCCACCTTCCACCCCATCCCCCCCCCCCCAGGCTTTCATAGAGCCCTGGTTTGAGTTCCCCGGTCATACAGCCAATTCCCACTAGCTACACGTTTTACATATAGTGGTGTGTGTGTTTCCATGCTTCTCTTTCCATTCGCCCCACCCTCACCTTCCCTGTCCCCTGCAATTGACTTTTAAATACTAACCTTATACACTACAATCTCACTACAATCATTTGTTAGAACCAGGAATTTTTTGTGATTGATAAGGATCTTCTACATACACAATCACGGCATTTGTGAGCAAGAAGTTTTATTTCTTCTTCCCCAATCTTCATATCTTAACTTCCTCTCCTTGCCTTATTGCATTAACTAGAACTAGTGGTACCATGTTGAATAAAAGTCCTAGAGGGGGTTATCCTTGACTTGTCTTAGGGGGAAAGCACCCTGTTTCTCACCTTAATGATGATGCTGTCTACATTATTTTAAATAAATGTACCACAGTAGTGGATTTAATCTTCATCTTTTCCCCATCTTTTATCTATTTACATTTCATGTTTCAGGTTGGAAATTTTCCATTGACATGTTTTCAAGCTCATTGGTACTTTCTTTTGCCATTTCCAGCCTACTAGTGTGATTGTGAACATCATATTTTCATTTCCATTAAAGGTTTTTTGAGTTTTTTAGCATTTCCTTCTGATCTTCACTTTGAGTTTCCAGCTCTCTGCTTACATTACCTGTTTGTTTGCATGTTGTCTTTTTTTCAGGAGCACCTTTAGCATATTAATCATAATGATTTTAAATTCTCTAAATTCACTCTAAAATCAGTTTTATATCTCACTCTGATTCTGATGCTTTGTCTCATGTCTTTTTATTATGTGTTGTATTTTGCTGTTGCTGTTATTGTTGAGAATTGCACATGATTTATCAGGTAATGTGAGACTTTATGTTAATCTGGGAAGGTGCCAAACTGTGTTTAATATTTTCTATAGATGCAGGTGCCAGAGGATTCAGTCTCTTCATATGTAATTTTATCTCTCTATTTTCTTTGGATTTCCTTAAGAACTTCTTAAATGGAGTCCATATCTTACAGCTCTTTCGATAATAATCCACTGTTATTATTCTGAAGCCCTGTTGATGTGGTGTTAAGATATGGGCAAAGAGAAGCATAAAATGTCTTAGAGTTAAATCTCAGTTTTAGTTGGCCTGAGTTAGCGGGCTAAGCTGCAGAAGCATTTCAAAACCTTTTTCTTCTCCCTGTACATAAGCTGTAATGGACAGAGGAGTTGGGAGCTGTCTAATTGCCCTTCCTCCAAGTCAGATAATGCTCTGGTAAAGTAGTTTCCCCTGCAGGGAAAACTTTTGTTATAGAGACAGCTCTAGGCATATTTCAAAATGCTTACTTATTTTCTAGGTGTATTTCAAAATGAATACTTTTCTCCTCCTCCTGACTGAAATGTTAGAGATATTTCTCCAGATTTTACAGTGAGATACTGACGGGGTTGCTAGAGGTAAAATTCATAAAGTTTCAGGGGGACCCCTCTAAGATTGGGCCCCGAGGAGTTCTAGTCAAGCTACTGTCAAGTCCATGGGGTTGCATAGAGTAGGACATGACTTACCTAGTAGCACTAACACTGTCAAATTAGTACATCCTCAGCCTGTACAAATTCTTCAAAATGACTGTGAGAGTGTCCCACCAGTTAATGGCCTCAGCTGCTTCAGTTCCAGGTAAGCTAATCCTGATCGTAGCTGTTCTTGTCTTTATCTGGCTGCTTCTCTAGATTTCTGGAAGACTCTCCCATGGCCTCAATTCTTCAGAGAATCTAGCCAAAAGTTGGTGATTTGGGGTCTGCTAAATTTTTATCTTGTGAGAATGACAGTGATGATACACACACACACACACACACACACACACACACACACACACACAAAGAAAAAGCAACTAAAAAAAAAAAAAACTAAACTAAAGATCGTTATCAAACCACAAGAATTTCCAACTTTTAAGTTGATGGAGCTCAAGCCAGAAGTCTGTAAAAGGGTGTTTTAATCTCAGTTTTGTTTATGAGTGGTGAAACTATACCCAATAACTCATGAGGAAATTATATGCGAGTAAATGGGCTTCCCTGGTGGCTCAGATAGTAAGCAATCTGCTAGCAAGGCAGGAGACCTGGGTTTGATCCCTGGGTTGGGAAGATTCCCTGAAGAAGGGAATGGCAACCCACTCCAGTATTCTTGCCTGGAGAATTCCATGGAAGAGGAGCCTGGCAGGCTACAATCCATGTGGTTGCAAAGAACTGGACATGACTGAGTGACTAAGCACACACACCTGTCCATTGAATCTGTGATTCCATCCAACCATCTCATCCTCTGTTGCACAAAGACAACTCAATTAGCTATAGCCAAAGGTCAATATTCTTCATATGACTTGGAAGTCCCAAGGCTTGACTGGAGTCATTGTCTCATGCACCATAGTTAGGGATTTCTTCCCATCTTAATAGGATGGGAAATGAAGCATGATGTTTGGCATCCCAAAAGGACCATTTGCATGCCAAATATCAATTTATTATCTCAGCTTCAAATCCAGTGTTTTCTCCACATTTTGCAATAATGGAGCTAGATTCTGAGCCATTTTCCTTGGCATAGAGCAAGACGTTTACTTTTGTCAGCACACAGTGATGTAGATATAGAACTAGAGAAAGGGCATCTCTTCCTATTCCAGAGTACTTCCATTTTTATTTTTTCTCCTCCTCTCACTACTGCCAGTATTGCATACTGGGGAACATTCTGTTACATTCAACCTGGCTGGAAGCCTAGAGAAAGTAGTCCCTCAGTAAAATTACAGCTTTGGCCTTAGCTCAGTGACACCCTCAACGAAGCGATCCCTGAACTGATACCGTACATCCAAACTATCTGTCACCCAGCCAGCACATGAGCTCTTGACACTTCCCTTTCTTTCTTGCATCTGCCCTCCAACCTTGGCCTACCTCAGCCTGGAAGTGTTTTCTTCTAGTTGGCATCTCACTTGCATCCCAGCAACAATCCACCTATAGCCTGAAGGTTGTTTCTATTTTCCAGTCAGTTTCCTGTACCTGAGCCTTGACCCATCTGCACACTAGAGGCTATTTTTTGCTTGTTGATGACTGCACACCAGTTCTTACCTGGAACAAGTCAGAAAGCATCTAGTGTAGTGGGTTGTAGCCACACTTCTCCAATGAGGTCTGAATCCCAGCTTTGGAACTGGGACTCCACTCCAAGTTTGTTCCATTCTTGAGGTACTCTCTGGGATTTCTGGGCTATTCATTAGAGCCCCTAGAGAAACTTCATAGTCAACCCCTCTTAAACAAATTTCTTGTTAAACTATCCCCATATGAATTTGTGATTTATGTCTTCTGGTTGTACTCTCATTGATACACTGTATCATGAAGATGAAGTAATTCCTAAAGGATAAATTCAGGGAAACTATAATGTAATTTTTACATAATTCCTGTTTTAAAAGTCACCATTATATAAAAGGGCTTCCCGGGTAGTTCAGGTGGTAAAAAATCCACCTGCCATGCAGGAGACCCTGTTCGACTCCTGGGTTGGGAAGATTCCCCTGGAGAAGGGCATGGCAACCCACTCCAGTCTTCTTGCCTGGAGAATCCTCACGGACAGAGGAGCATGGTGGGCTACAGTCCATGGGATCATAAATAGTCGGACACAACTGAGGGACTAAGCACAGAACATTACGTGAAATTATCAGATTATATAAAAAGGAGTATTATGTTATTTCTTTCATATATTGTTTTCCTCTTATTGCTATATTTTAACCATAAGTCTGGTTTTTCAGTGCTAAAATCAAATGTTTTAAAAATACCTTTTCTCCAGTGAGTACCATGTTTAACAATGTTCCTTTCTGCTGTATCCACTATAAAGAAAGAAGGACATGTTCAAAGCATCTGATCAATATTTATTCATAGCTAGACATAAACATTTATGAAGGGTATTTATGGGAAGAAATAATTGAATCTCTAAATTCCTGAAAGCCTGCATGTTCGTGTAAAATCCATACCTATCTGGACAATTCTGTTGAGAATCATCTATTTATCAATTTTCACATGTTTTATTTTTTGTCATGAACTATTTTGTTGAATAGTTTCACAAATTACTTTTTCTTAATTCCTGACAGAGTAAGCAATGAAAAATTGCTAAATTTTTCATTGTTCTTTTTCCATTTATATCAAATTTCTATTGTATGTTTAAGAATTATTTGTTTCTTAGACTTTTTTTTTGTCATCTCATTTCTTTTATTAACAATCTAGTAATTAGATATTCTCTGATGATCATTTTTAAATAAAGAAAATTGTGTTCTCCACCCTTCCCCGACTAGGGGATAGCCTGCAGAAAGGGAGACAATGAGGGCAGAGCCACTGACAGGGGGTTGGTGTCCAGAAGTGTCCTGTAGCTCTGTGTTAAAGGGGCAGAGCCTGACTGGACGGTGGTTGGGGAATCCAGATTGGCATTTTTTGGGAGCAGGAGGTAAGTGAGGATGACCAGCAAGTACATGGGAGAATGCTTGGTGTTGCTGATTTTTGGAAAAGTTAATTTTGGGGCGTTGGTGGGATATCACCTCATGCAGCTTAGATGGCTATCATCTAGAGGTCCACAGATGATCGGGAGGGTTGGGGGAGTCGTGTCCTGCTGGTGGGGAGTGTGAACTGGTGTAGGCACTGTGGGGCAGTGTGAAGGTTCCTTTGAAGACTGAAGGTGGAGCTGCTATGTGGTCCAGCAGTCCCAATGCTTGGTTCATATCCTGAAGTAACAGAGGACTCTACTTGTAGGGAATGCATGCACCCCGGTGTTCCTGTGGCAGAGTTAGCAGTGGCTGGGGATGGGAGCAGCCCAGAACTCATCAGTACCTGGTTGGCTGGGGATGATGTGGTGCAGCGGTAAGGGGAATGTTACTTGGCCATGGGAGGGACTGGGGTATTGCTGTTTGTGGGGCACGAATGGACCCAAAGTGTATTTGCTTGGTGGTAAGGGTCAGAAAAAGAGGGGTGTGTGCAGTGTCATATTGCTTGTGTGTGTGTGTGTGTGGTCTAAGAATGATACAGATGAATGTGTGTACTGTGCAAGAGTGAACTTGGACACATGGAGGACAGGCTTGTGGTTGTGGGGTGGGGAAGGAGAGAGGGACTGATGCAGAGTGTTGGATTGACTACTGTACATTGGGCTAATGGGTCGTGGGGATTTCCTGTATAGCAGGGAATCAAATTCAATATCTTGTGATGACCTATAAAGGAACAGGCTTTGAAGAAAGAATGACGGGGTCCTTTTGCTATGCACTTGATCCTAGGACAGTGTTGTAGAAGTAACCTTTAAAAAAATAAATCAGTGTTTTTTCAAATTAAGATGTTTCTTACACAACAAGAAGTTTTCACGTATGTAACAATGAATTACACACATTACAAATATGTGTAATAATGATTTATAAACATTACTTGGGTCCCTTACAAAATCTAATGATGAAATTCTCTGTCTTGCCTGCCCAAAGGAAGTTCACTCTGATAATATAGAGGGTTTTTCTTCTCCATTTCAATAGCTTGTAGACTAAGTTTCTGAGTTATTAGTCATACAGTATTGACAGAAATAATCAAGAATCCAAGATGCTGTTTCACAAAGTATTAGTAGAAACTGACTGTCATGATATATGCATGGGTGTGTGAGAAAGTGATTTTTTTGGCCTCTAACTTGTCTCTCTCCCACCTCTGCAGAATGTCTACTGCAAGATGCTTTCTCACTGTAATCCAGATTCAGTGATTATCTTGACATATTGCACAACAATAATTTAACATTTCAGTGGCCATCCTGGAAAGGTTTTGGCATCTCACATATCAGACACCTAACAAAACTCTTAGAAAAGAAGGGGGAGCAAGTGAACAAGTATCAAAAAAAATGTTAGTTTTTTGTTATTATGCTGAGGCCTTAAAAAGAACCTCTCAATCTAGAATATCTTCCCTCAAAGACTTTCTAGTAAAAACCAAAGAATAAAAACCCTTACCCTTTAAATCATTTGGAACATGTCTCTTGTGCTCCAAGTTCTATACCCTACTTTAACTTCACCTATTTATATGGCTTATGGCCTTTTTCCTACTCTCCTAAATACACATGGGAACTACCCTTTTACTCAAGATTTTCTACCGAATGATCCCATTTTAGTGGTTGACTTCAGAAGACTTTCAAAAAATATTTCAAAGTATCTCTGAGAGCTGACATAAAAGTAATCACTGTCCTCTATTTTCATAAGTGGACAGAGAAGAGAAATAATGTATTTAATAGGAAAATGAATCGAAACGGGAATATTCTGACTTGAATAATCATTGTCTCTCATAAAGCCAAATATTTTCTGAGGGTCTTAGAAAACTAACACACTAAGAACAAAATCAAACTCTGGACAACAGAAAAACAACTCAAACATAAACATATATATGTTTATATATATGATATATATATCATACATATATATTTATATGATATGACATATCATAGGATATATGATATATATATCATATGTATATATCATAGGATATATGATATATATATCATATGTATATATCATAGTATAAGAAGCAAACATCTCTTACTAAGGGTATTTACAAATATTGCAAGAAAAAGGTCTCTGTCTCTGAAAGAGCCAATATT